>NW_019416475.1:240195-273279 GCF_000390285.2 Anoplophora glabripennis | reverse complement strand
CACGTTTTACTTTTAAAGATTTCAGTACCTAAAAACGCCAGAAATTTCACTATTTCTCGGCCAATACAATTTACAATAAACCAACTCTGTGTTTTCGCTTTCATTTTCAAGGGTAGCGACACCTGTGACAAAGTATACAAACTAATTATACCTACAAATTCTTGTTTGAGATAGAAATCACTAAAATTCTGGTTTAAGTATAGAATAAACATGGAGTCGTGTGTAAAATGTTGTCATCTTACTTGAGGACACAAATTATAGAATTGTTAATAAATATTAATCTGAAAATTAAATACAAATGATCCTAAGTGTCCGTTCTAGTGAGTGAAGTAGTTTGGTTATTGTGCCTGACCTAGTTCCGTCGTAAATCCAATATATTGGCAGACTAACAGTATGGTTAAAATTGAGGTACTTTGGCATTTATTTAAATTATTCTTCTGTTCTCATGAGCATTGAAATTTATTTCACTCACTAGCGGGAACCATTGCGAATACATTGATATATAATAATATTCAATTATGTTAGTTTCTTCGATGATTTGTGTCCTCATCTGAAGCTCTGTTACATGGTAAAAATATACATACTAAATCGCCCCCTTAATGTATGTAATGAAATGCTTAGATTCGTTTTTCTCGGAAATGGGGCATTTTATCGAAAGAAATAAAGAGTACTTTTTTTGTAAAAGAAATGAGGGTCTATCATATGTTGGCATCTGAATTTGAACATTTCGACAAGCAAACAAATTGGGGCAAATTTTAGCCAACGTCCCCCAATCGAGACGCTCATGACTAAAATTTTTGATGATCTATTTCGACTTTTAATGAGCGTTCACGATGTCAAAATTCATAATTTTTCTTCAACCCATTTCGGAAATATTTTAAAAAATTGAATTTTTTGAGGCCACTTTTAGGGGGGCGTAGCTCCCTTAGAAATAATTTCTCGACCCATGTTTATATGAAAAAATATTCTTATTTTTGGCAATAGAATCAAGTGGTAAATTATTGGACACTAATTATGAAGCACCCTGTATATTTCAAATGGAAACCATAGTTCGTTATGGCCGAGTTAAAAAGATGCTTTCCAATAATACATAGTTCGTCATACTTACCTCAGAAAGTAAACTGTTTTTATTTAAAAGATTTTATGAACTTGTTTTTCTCTATAGCCAAATATGTACAACAGTAGTTCATTTCTTTTCAGTCATGGCTAGCTGAGTCGTCTTTTTTTCATTTAGATAAATTAAAACGGCTATACCCATTTTTTAAATTTATTTATTGGGATAAATGTGACAAATATTTCGGAAAACTAAAAACACTTTTTTTTCACTAGACCATCATCCCTAGCCACTATGGTTTTCAATAAAAAAACAAAAATTAAATTCGATTTGTAGGTCGTAAACTATTATTACCTATTGCAAAATTAAGTACGCCACTGCCATGTAATTTTAGGAAAAAGTTCAATTGTCATCCAAATTGTCAAAATTTAGAATTTTTGGTTGTAATTCCAAAACTAAAACAAACATGTCCAAAACTTGTTTTGACCTGAAGATTTCTCTCAAAAAACGTTGTCGAAATCCGCAACTTTCTATCTATAGTAATAACGGGATTATTCTGGTATGACAATGAGAATGCGTATATTTTTTTGATAAACTGAATATTTCAATCTTCTTCAAGGATGAAATTTACTGTAAAGCATTTAAGTTCTTTTACCACTTTTGGCACTAAAAACAATCCCAGTTGCGAGAAGACGAACTCATCGATATTTATAAAAACGCCAGTACGTGGAAATGATGCTGAACATTAAATTCCTCGTGGAGTAGGGATTTTTAACGTTCCTAACATATCTCAGTCAGATAACTGAAGGCTTTACGTCCTATTGGCAGGATAACATTTCCAGTGTTTTACTGGCCCAACTAATCTTAGAGACTCTATAGAAAGAATCTTTGATGGAGCCAGTGTTCGATAAAGCCCTTATAGCTTCGTACGTCAAGATGCCAATGACTAACCCATCGAATGAAATCTTGTGATCTGAAAATACTACGAGGTGTAACAGCAACTTTATGACAAACCTTCAGGACTATTTTCACTCATCAAGTAAACAAGAGAAAAAATAAAGAGAAAATCCTAAAACATTTCTTAAAGCAAATACAGGTTCTCATCAATCACTCAAAATCTATTGAAGATACATATTTCAAACTTGCTACAACGTTGCTTTATTGTAGTGGTTACTTTCGTATAAAATATATACGAATAGTAACCTTTAGCACAAGTTTAAACTATCAAGGAGTCAGAATTAATTCCCGGATCGGTTCGGATTTTGACATCAAGACACACAATTAGAAAGTGGTTTGTGAGATTTTAAACTTTAATAGTTAGTGACCCCATGACCCCATGACCCCATGACCCTGTAGCATCATAACGCCGTGACCCCATAACTCCCATAATCTGGGGTGTGCGAGAATGCAGGAACCTGAAACTACATGGGATGGCAGGCTTCTCCAACCCCAAAACCCCATAATCGCATAACCCCCTAACCCCGTCACCCAGGGTGTGCGAAGATATACAACCACGAAACTTTGTGAGAACATGGATCTCATACATCAGAGGTTCGAAACTCCGCGGCTGTGAGATGGCAGGCTTCCCCGTAACCCTATTGCAGTGGACGTGCGAGGATGTGTAACCACAAAACTCTGAGGAACTGAGTCTTTAGTCCTGTTGTAGCTTCGTAATTCTTTGACTCTGATCGTGAGTTTTTGCAATGTAATAACAGGTTACGGGGCTATGGAATTACGGGGTTATGGGGTTATAGGGTTATGGTATAATGCGAATTTCCAATCATTCCAATCACTGATTTATTATTCAAGTTTGAATTCAGTTCAGTTTCAGAATTCAGTTTGAAATCTCAAAGCCACTTTCTAGAGGAGTGTCTCGATATTACGGTCAAAACACGAACTGACTTTAAATTCGGATTCAGCGGGTAAAATTTCTATGGGATACGCTGGTTTGCTCTGCGCTCAACCCATTTTTTTTATTTTGTGTCGCAATGATATTATTAAATGAGATATATATAGAAATGTGCCACATTTATGAATGATTGCTGCTACTCAATGATACTATACGGCCTAACTAAGAGAGTACTTGCTATTTCGTAGGTACTATAATCTGAATTGAATTATACTCGTAATAACTAGCTGGAATCATTCAATTGGGTTTCGACTGTTGTATTTACCATTGTGGCCATCTCATTATAAAAATATGCGATTACATATAAATAAAACATTTAGATTAAAAGCGTTTCAAATTAAAGTTGTAAATATATCAAAAATAGTTAAATGGGTTTAACCTGTGGTTCACAAAAGATGCAGAAAACAGAGCCGCTTAAAAATAAAATAGAATAGGTTAGTTATGAGGTGCAATTGCAAAAAAAAACATTCGTTTTGCAATTCTAGCGCAAGCTGTTTCAATTACTTACTAAAAAGAGAATGGTGACTAATTTCAAATATAATTGGCTTCTTAATACATTTCCTATTGTTTATTAGATTCTTAGAACACTGCAACTTCTTTGACAAGACTTTAACCATTCTTAATTCTGACGCCATTAGCTCATTTTTATTCAAATTCTACGTACAGGCAGCTAGCAACTGAATAATAGAATTGTTATGAATCGTTTTAGGAAATAATGTGACCTCTGCCTTTCTGTTCGTTTTGATGGATTCTGATACACCCTGTACATTAAAAAAAAACTGTCAGATTTTGCACTAAAACTATTTAAATTATTGTTAATACTCGTAAAATGTTAATATGGTAATTTATTGTATGTAAATTAATATTGTTTTTGTAACAATCTTGATTTTTTTATAAGTGTATGAAAGAGCTTCAAGGCAATTACCGAATATCAGGAATGATTTAGATGATTGCTGCTATTCGATACCTCAGATCGGATGCCTTTAGGTTCAATTTTGTACATTTCTTCTTAAGTATCAAATAAGAATTGGGAGAGTGGATCGGTGAACATCTGGCTGTACCAGACAACTCCTTTTTCAATCCATTATCCTGGAAATTTTCTATTCTCTGACAGGTAAAATGTAATACAAGGTACTATTTTATGTGATGGATAATTTAATGCTTTACGTAATTTACATATAATTTGTACAATTTAATACTCGTAATATGAATATTTAAATTATTATATTTATGAACATAAATAAAATAAATGTTTTAATTTAAAAATTAATACTACCTTTCATTCCTGTTTTTTAACTAGCAACTGTACAATATGTACTATGAAATACAATCTTGCAAAAAATATAAGGCCTACGCAAACAATTTGTTTGTAGTAACACAACAAACACATACATAATCACATAATTTAACAATGGACCTTTTAAATGTCATATAAATTTCAATATAAAAAATCCGACAATCCATAAGTATTTCAAGAATATTTACATCAAATAAACTGTATTAATCCAAATCACAATACTTGAGACAGCTATTTAATAAGATAATAAATTATCTTGGCCAGGATCTAACCTGAAACGCGATAACACAAATTGTAATATGGGATATACCTTGTAATAATCAACCAACTTAATGAGCATTAGATCCCCTTACAATGAGTTTCCCATGTTATTAATTCACGTGAAAACTTAATTACGAAGTTCTCAAATGACACATGAACGGCCTGATACAAGATTTCTTATATTTTTTTGTAATGAAATCAATTAAGTAGATATTAAAAATTATAAAAAGCATGCAAGAGGAATTGTAGTATATAAAATTAAATAGGCAAAGTAAAAACAAAAATTCAGTATAGTGGAGTTCGGTATCGTAAATAATGTGTCAGTTCTGATAGAAAAATCAGAATAATTCCTCGAATAATAGTATTTTTGAGATATTTTCGATTTATTCAACTGTGTAGTAAGCTAATTTTAAATTTAAAAAAGAAGTAAGTGGAAATTGACTCGTCTTTGAATAAAATAAAGTTTTTTTTTTAGTTATTCAGACTGATAAACTAAGAACAACACTAAGGTGGACAAATAGATGTATAAATAGTTCAATAAGTATATTTTTCAATAAGCAGCAAACGAAATTATTTTCAATGTTGTAATTAGTAAAATTAGAAGATAATTTAATATTAATAATTATTAATAGTTTATTAAGAATGACTTTATAAAATAATTGAAAACTCCCCTAAGTTGGTTACAATCCGCACAAAAATATTTAGGGAAGAACGGGAAAAACTAATTGAATATGCTTGCTTAACATCGTTCAATCGGGGGTTATGATTACTATTTTATTTGCATTAACTCTCTGATAAGCTTTTTATTCTTAAAATAAATCTTGATAATAAATTTAATAATATTTCAATTTACAATACTTTATTACTTATTTTGTAAAGATTATTTATTTACTCCTAATGTACATTATCTCTTAACTTTGTTTAATAAATAAACATTTGTCTTGTTTGCAGTGCCGTTTGTAACAATTTTTTTTTTTTTTCATTAGCCTAATTCAAGAAAAAAAAAGTAGATTTGATAAGCATACAGATTATAAAACTAAACCGACAAACGAAGATTCTGGGGATGATTTCACATCGATTTGACATAAATCGTTTTACTCAAAAATGCTTCCTAAGGGAGGGTTTTTTGAAGATGACCCTTTGACATATTTTTTTTTAATTGTTCAGGTCGCTGTTTATACACGATCAACCTTAGGGTATGTGTTAACTCGTCACATTTAGAAGGGTCAGCTGATTTTTTAAATTATTTAATTTTTCGACTTTTGGTATTTTTAATATCAAAATCGAAAACTTCAGAGTATTCTAGATTAAAAAAGTACTCTTGTCTTTAGTGGCCAGGGTGTTCCGTACGTGAGAAAAATCTATTTGAAATGTGTATGCTTTGTTTTGCACAATTACAAAGCTACAAATTATTTGCTAATAATTAGTAGTTGGCTTTGGAAAATACGTAAAGTAAAATTCTATAAAAAAAGTTACAATTTTCTATTAAATAATATCAAAACTGGCAAAGATTATAATAAAATAACGATTAACGAGAACAAATGCTTGCACAGGTCCTAGTAGATTATTTCCACGAAATCCTATCCAATCATTTCTGCTAAATATACCCTGATGCTTCATCTCTTTTATGGCATGGGGGATGTCACCAACATAGGACTCCGATGGGCATTATGCATATTATAAATTCCATCCCTCGTGAAAGTATCTTCATCGCAGAATAAAGTATTAGAAAAAGACTTAGGGTTTTGCAACCAGTTAGAATATTCAACAAGAGCGGGAAAATCGGCTTTCCTTGTGCAAAATGTCTTCCGTGAAATCACTGATTCGGTTTCTCTTAATCTTTGGTGTAGGACAGTAAAAGTGGTATGAAGAGGAAATTTTTCGGCATATCGACGTGCCACTGCTCGAAAGTTACATTACATTTCGCCATACGCATATCGACATATTCTACTGCAGTAAACATTTTTAAACAACCGTTTAAACAACCCGAGTTTTTTGTATTTAACAAAAAATGACAATTAAAATTATTGAAAACTAAAACAAAAAGAGTTTGATTGAAAATTAATTTGTAAATCTGGCATTCAAAGCGTAGTTACCCGTTGTTATGTTATCTGTTTTCCAAAGCCAACTACTAAATGTTAGCAAAGAATTTGTAATTTTGTAATTATCGTGCAAAAAAACCATAAACATTTAAAACTTTTTTCTTGCATACGGTACGCCCTAGCCACTCAAAACAAGAGCACCTCTGTAATCCAGAATACTTTGAGTATATTAAAAATAACAAAAAGTCGAAGTTGAAAAAAATATAATTAAAAATATCAGCTGACCCTTCTAAATGTGACGCTTATGGTTACAATTAAAAGATCATTTTTACATTAAAAGACTGTCCGTATAAGAGTTAACACATAACCTAAGTTTAAAGCTACTATATAAATAGTGGTGTGAACAATTAAAAAAAATAATGTGAAAGGACCATCTTCAAAGACCTCCTTCTTTAGGTAGAATTTTCTGATAAGACGATTTATCTCAAATCGATATGAAATAATCCCTAAAATTTGCTGTCTTCGTTTGTCGGTTTAGTTGTATAATCTATATGCTTACGAAATCTAATTTTTTTTCTTGAATTAGGTAAATGAAAAAAAAAATGTGACAAACAGCACTGCTTTCAATTATTGTAACAGACCAATTTTTATTAATTGAACAAAACAAAGAGAAAATATACATTAGGAATAAATAAATTTTATTAGGTCAACCCCTTTAGAGAATGGAAGAAGTTTTATTCTACACAATTTGTTGTTTCGCTTCAAATAGTTGATTTTTAAAACACAGTAGATAATGGTAAAGTTTATATTTCCCGTTTGCTCCAAATTTTCCAAAACTTTTATAATTTAGACATAATTTAAAACCAATATCACTTATAATAGTCGATAAGTAAAGTAGGTAACATTTTATCCTGTATGAAGTTGTCAATCAGCTTAATAAGAATGGTACCAAAATATTTCTGCAATTTGTACTTGATGTGCAGTGTTCTAGGGGTAGTTCCGTTTTATAGTTTTAAAAATTGTAAGTTGGTGAAACAAAATCTGAATAAAATTTGGCTAATGATTTTGCTGGCATATAAGTTCGTTCTGATAATAGGATATTTCATTCTGAGTTTGCCTGAATTTGAAAGTGAGTACAGTTTGATAACTATGAAAATTTTGGAACATCCGACAAATCTCAGTTACTGGCTGATGCCATTTTCTACAGTTTTGTTTTTATTAATATCTAGTAACAAGAAATGGAAGACATTTCTTAAAAAAATTATACATATTAATAGTTTATTACCCTCAAAAACGGATAATTCTCGTAGATATTATGTGAAGCATATTATAAATTTTTTGCTGCATATGGTACTTTTTTACTACTTATACTCTGACAAAGAGATCTTGGAATCACACGGCAATATCATTTACAAAATATGGTTCATCCTATACATAACTTTAGAAGAAGTATTTTGGCTTTACATGGTCATACTTATAAATGAAATTGTACTGAACCTGAAAGAAAAATACGAGGTTTTAAATCAGAAGTTTGTACAGGTGCTTAATATATCCGTAGAAAATAAGTTTATGAGCAAAGATGTGGATTTGATGACCCTAAAAGAAATAAAGAAAATTAAATTCTTATACAGATATATAAATGATTTGGTAGAACGTACGAACGATTTACTTGGCTGGCCAACTTTTTGCTTGATGGCATACACCATGTTGGATGCGTTGACTATTTTGAATTGTTTGGTAGTTGGTGAATACATGCAACTGATATTTACTGATACTTTGGAATTGTTTGCAATTATTGTAAGTAATATAATTAAATTTTGATTACCTAAATAATATAACAAGGGATAGTGAGAAATTGTCGATTATCAAAGGACCATGCGATACATATTTCCTATAATAATTTTTACACTATTTTGCACTATGTTTTCATCCGTTTGACACTTATGCTGCGATTTTATTGTCAATTTCACTAGAACTAAACCTACCTTACTTCTTACCTTTTCTTACCTTACCTTATTTTGCCCGATTTTATCTTATTTGCCTCATTTCCCTGCCTTATGAGGACACAATTTATTAGAGTACTTGCTCAAAATGAAAATTAAATAAAACATTATTAACTTCATGTGCTTTAGATAGACTATGAACTTTGGTATAAAAATTACTGTCAATTTTTAGTTTTAATTAAGGGAATTAATTTATTCAAATTAAAACCCACTTCTTAAAAATCAACTCTTCAAATTCTGATTCTGCTGCATGTTTCTACATAAAATGATAATATTGTATAAATTCACCAGACCGCTGCAAATGAAGTCGTGTAATTGATTTATTTCTTTAGGGAAAAATATGAAAGAATAACCTTAAATTTAAGAAATAAACGGCTTATTTCTTTCAAACATTTAAAGTTGTAGTGTCAGTGTTAGGCAACCGTGTACAAAGTGATAAAAACGTAGTTTCCTATTAAAGGTCGTTGAGGTTTAAACTCAAATCAACTTGTAAAATCATCAAATAGATGTATCTATTTTTTTATTTATATAACACAGCCACAAAAAAAGGTTTTATGAGTCTGAAGGTCATACTATGTCTACTATATGTTTTTGGGGTCGCTGAATCTGAATCTATTTAACCCCATCACGTCAAGAGATATATCAAGGCTCTAAGATAGAATCTATTTAACTCTATAATCCCTCAACCCCTTAACTCCATAACCCTATAACCCCATAACCCCATACCTCCAATAACGATGTTACCCAAGGAACATTGTTCTTGGATCATGGTTTTCATGCAGTCATAGCAGGCATAGATGAAAGACGTACCAGACAGGGTTTAGGCTGCCCAGAATCGGCGACTGGTCAGTGTCCCGCAAAATAAAGCTTCATTTGGCATGATATTTTTTAAATTGAGGGAGAATCTAATGGAGATGATGAAATAGGGAGTCAATAACAATATAGACTTTGTTCCTTGGATCAAACAATCGAACCACTGCGTAACGTGGTTATGGGAGTTATGGGGTCGTGGGATTATAGGGTTAAATATATGTTGTCTATAGAGATACGTGATAAGAGAGCAAGTTAAACTACTGAGTAATGTGATTATTTGAGTTATCGGTTATGGGGTTATGGGAATATATGGTTTTGGGGTTAGGAGATTCGAGGTTGAATGTATAGGAATATGGGGTTATTGTGGGCGCACAGCTCCATTTACAGGACCGTTGTGTGTAATAGGACTTGACAGCTTGGGTTATGAGGTGATATGAGGTTATCCGTAACACCCACAAAGAGTTTATGACACTGTGGGATAATACAAACAGCTGTCAATTTGCTAAGGAGTTCTTATCTGGCCATGTCTAGATCAAATGCCTAGTAACAGGTATTCAAACTGGACACTGCTGGCTAAGGAAGCACCTTCACAAGATGAGGAAGTGTGGAACACCTCTTTGTAGAGGTTGTGAACAGGAAGACGAAACAGTACTACATGCGAATGTACTGCCGTCTCGCCAATAAGAAAATCCGTGTTGGGAGAACGTTGGACTTCTATGGCCTATATCAGAGCAACATAATCACCTTTTTCTCTGTAATAGGTTGGTTAGCGGCTAAGGTGGATTGATCTCCTAACGGGAGGAAGTACAAGGGTCTCAATGGGGCCTAAGTGCTGTAGCTTTTAAGCTACCATCACGAAATTCCATAATGCAGATTCCAGATGGGGTTATGCGTAAAATCTGACGTGATGGGGTTAAATGGATCACGGATTCGGGTTCGGTTCAGACTATAAACATTTTTTTGTATGTGTGGCTGTGTAATCAACGACCAAGTTATTTGTAGGTGTTTTCTGTAAAATTTTAGTCTAAAGAATTTTTCCACCGTTTTTAGAAGATGCCTCGAATCGGAGTTTTAAGAGAGTTTTTTACAAAAGTGTATGTTATAGAATAGGAACAAACAATACCAAACTGACCATAATTAAATTTGAAGAAACCTCCAATTAAAAAAAAAATAGTCTTTATTCATTCATATCCATCTCTGAATGATCATATCTCCCTTGTAATATATTTTAGGACTTAAGTACGATTTTTTTATGGACATATTTATAAAGACCGTGCGGTATTTATTAACAATTATCTCTTTATACCAGGCCTTATTTTAAAATTTTGGTACATCAAGAAGTACATTTTCTATCATATATCCTTTCTATTTCAGATATACACCGTGTATATAGCACTGTCATGCGACTTTACAAGTTATGAAGGTAAAAAGATTATTACATTGTGCTACGATCTAGAAGATAAATTTCCAATGAAGTCGCCAATTCGAAAAGAACTGCTAGAAGTAGCTGTACAGGCAAAACATTTTCCTCCTAAGTTTGTTTCGATGGGGTTATTTGATATCAACAGGAAAATCCTATTGTCGATGGTAGCCACCATTACTACATATGTAATTGCCATTATACAATTTAATAGTGTCTTATGAACACGCTACATATAAAGAAGAAAAAAATCGCAATCTTTGAATCAAAAGTATATTTGTTTGATATATTTGTCTTAGCATATCAATCACACCATATCCTTGGATTAAACAAATTCATCATAAATTAGATACAGTCCGTACAATATTTGTTGAGATACAATTCCAAGGAAAGAATCGAAGAAACACGACTTCGTAACTGCAAAATACAGTATGCACTGCAAGCTGCTACGATGAACGCCACGCCGCCAATGCCTTCCTACCTCGGGTGTCGAATGTGGTTAATTCCAAGAAAGTGACGCAGGGGTTTTCTTGGAATTCTATCAATAAAAATATCGTACGGACTGTATAATTAATATCAGATACCTACTATTATGTGAGGACGTATCCTTCACGATCGATTTGGGGTGGGCTCTACCAATCCACTTGAATTAAATTATATTTTTCTTAATTACCTTTTTATACTTAATTTATTTGAATTTATATAAATAGGTTTTTCATACAGTATGTTCTGTGTAGATGAATAAAGCAAACTTATATTTTTTAATGGGACACCCTATAATATTTTGCGATGTTTGTTATTCATGACTTGGACATTAAACCTGACAATTTTTCTTTCAGGGGATATTTGCACAAACATTTTTTTCAAGGTGCAAACACCAAAAGCGATTTATTTGTAATTCAACTGATACAATTAAGTGTATCACAGACGTATTTGCATAGATCAAAAAATGTTCAACACGTTAATTGTATGTAAGGTTCAATAGAATTACAAAGTAAAATTTTTTGAATATTTTGTGTAAATATCATTTATAATACATTATTCTAAAGGATATTTTACGTATATTTTTAAGATTGGAAAATATATAGCGTGTTTAGAAAAGTTTGTTATAATTGAGAAAGATGAAAGTTGTAGAAAAACATCGCGTTTTCTACATAAAAAATTGTATTAAACTTTTTACTAAAATATAATATTTTCACAAAGAAGAAAGTTACAGTTAACGTCCAAAATTGAGGAATGTCAATAAAGATATCTTGATTCGGATTTCGTTGCTCAACATTTCTCGAGAATAGAGGACGTGATATCGAAACTACTTTGTTTCTATCTTTTCGGGAAAAAGGAGACACCCCAAAAGTGTGCAAAACTGTACCTACACTCTGTACACCACATAACACTGGAAATATCATTATTTACAACACGGTATGGTATATACACTATTTTTAAAATACTTGTAATTAGAAATGAAATCATTATGTATTTCAATGGAAGTGAGTTTAGTTAAATTGTGTGTGTAGGTATTACTCGCTTTTCTGAGTAAAACTTTTGCATAAAATTTAGTTTTATTAAAAGTACAATTGACTTTATACAAACTGTATAATAGTAACAATAAAAGATATTAAATGGAATCTAGAAAAGCCTTATTTCAGTGGTTTGGAGAGCTTTTGAAATATTTACCAGTCTTTCTGTCGATAATTCAATACTCATAGGATTACATAAAAAGAAAACATTTCTGTAGCAGAAGTTTTCAAATATTCTTCAGCCATTGCATTAGATAATTTAGACCGAAGATACATTATTTATCTAATCTCAATATAATTATATTGTTATTAGGTGAAATATAAAGTAAAATAAAATTAACAGAACTACAAAAATGATTTAACTTTTAATTTTATTTTGTTAAATACTTCGTTCTATATCCCAAAATGACAAATAATACTTGTCATTATCCACATTACTTAACTGAAAATAAATTATAAAATAACCAACAGAAATAATCACATATGTAATAAATAATATTTGTTTACTCTTTAAGTCTTTATACCCAAAAACTGCTCAAAAAAATTTTTTAGAGTTATTAAAAAAAGAACAGAAAAATAGAAGCTTCAAAGGTGGATGTTGTATGTGGATATATGTGAGTTTAGTTAAATTATCTTATTTTGACCACAGAAATCTGTGATAGTTCTATGAACATAGAATATTCAGACACTTTGTATAATATAATTTAATTCACTGTAGAGTGCTTTATAGAAAATGTTTCAGAACTTAGATTGTATACGTATTTATATGTTAATTTATAGTAATGAGCCAATTAAATTATGTATGCCTACCTAAAAACCACTATTATCGCATTTGCTACTCAACAACCAAGTAGGTAAGGGATTATGTTGCGAATAGAACGCTCGCGCATATTTAATGATTTAGAGTTGGCTTCATTATACGATTTACCTCGTTAAAAGGTGTTCGTGAAGCCACAAGCTCTTTCATTTGTAAAGAGGCTTGCCAAAGTTTTTACGTAAAACGGTTCAACTCATTATGCAGATTATCTGCCAACAAGTTCTTTTGATAATCTGACGATATGATAGAGAGAATAGATTTACATAATTTTATGAAATCGATACTCGAAACATTAGAAAATTTGAATATTTGGAATATGCTAATAACTCACTGTTAAAGCTCTACAAAACAAGCTACACTTGTCAGAATCAATGTTTTCATAACGATTGTAGCAGCTTTTAGTTTTCTAATCAATGGAAATTATACAATACTTACTAGCTTTTACCCGCGGCTTCGCTCGCATTGAAGCCATTAAATAAGTATCAGAGATCAAGGGTAAGGGTTAAAATCACGAATTAACCACAAAAATGACACCTAACCTGAAATAATAAATATAGAAAATCTTTCGTAAAAAATATTTTTTTTTAATAAAAAGTATCCCATGTTACTTCTAATACCTCCAAGAATTTGTGTGCAAAGTTTCATGATGATCGGTTAAGTAGTTTTCGCGTGAAAGCGTAACAAACAAACTTATATTCACATTTATATTATAAGTAAGGATAAGTAGGGATAATTTTGAATTTGATATGCTACCACAAAAAATGATTACATTAAATGTAGTAACTTTTAGTTATTTTTTTATTTATTTTGGTGTCCATGAAAAGGAGAAAAATGATACATTTTTACAGTACTTATTTGAAATTAGATTTTCGAAAATGTCACGTTTTTGTTTTATTTTTTATAAATATCTGAGGAGCTGAACCGACCTGCGAGCGAGTTAGTAGTCTAAGATTTAACAATTAATTTTTTCTCTCTTATAATTTCCAAGATCACAATACATACCTAAACGGCCCACACAGTTTAGACAATAAAAGAAAATTCTGAATCCACCCGCTAAATACGCTACATACAGGGTGTCCCATATAAAACTTTCCACCTGAACATTTCGTTTAATATGAAGTTTTGAAAACATTTCAAAAACACGTCGATTTTTAATTTGAGGGGGACATCGACTTACATCATTACTTATTTTGTAGTTGCCACCCCTTCGTAGATCGAGGTATCAACTTTGAAATTTCAAATGGCACTACAGGGCGTGTGATACATCGTTCCATAAAAGGAAATTGAAAAATCATTATTCGTTTTCAAGAAAAAAACATTGAAATTACATTTTTGGAATTTTGTATTTTTACATTTAAAATTGTTTACAAAAAAATGCTCAAATTGTGCACCCAGTTGTTCTTGGCAAATATGGAGCCTGTCTACGAAACATCTCCTTACATTTGCAAAAACCTCTGGAGTTAAATTCCGACATTCGTTTACAATAAGTTGTCTTAAATCTTCAAGATTTTCGGGTTGACTTGCAAAAACCACTGATTTCCCCAGAGAAAAAAGTCGTTTGGACTCAAATCGGGAGCTGGCCATTATATAGCCCCACGCCTACCTATCCATCGTCCTGGAAAATTCTAATTCAAATAAGCCCGAACTCGTCGCTCAAAGTCGGGTGGAGCTCCGTCTTAGAACGTCACAAGATTTTCATCCAGCTGACCATCATTCTCCAGAATTTCTGTGATCATGGGATCAATATGACCTTTCAACGGCTCCAGTAAAAGTGCCATCTAAAAAAAATAGACCAACTATCTGATTACCCAATATTCCTACCCGTTCAGCTTTTCTAGATACTGAGTGTGCGATTCCCTAACACAATGAGAATTTTCACCCGACCAATAACGAATATTATGCCTATTCACTGTACCATTGAGAAAAAACGTAACTCATCAATGAAGCAGATGTAAAGTATATTTTGAATTTCTGTAATTCTGTTAGACATGATATCACAAAATTCTATTCTTCGATCCGGATCATCCTCGTTCAAACAATGCACAAGATGTATTTTGTACGGATGCCATTTATGTTTTTGCAAAATCCGATGAACGTTTGACTTAGGGATTCCTGTAGTACTGTAACCTGAGGGTTATTTCTTTATCTATCTATATATCGTTATGACCAGTATCATAACGAGTCTGGATTTCAAAAGAGTTTACTATTCAATTCTCGAAAAGGAGTTTATAATTATCATTATACTTTAATTAATACGTGGGAACTTAGAAATTTTGTACGTTCAGAGAATGAATTTCAGGCACTTACCCTTTATTGCTTACGTAGACTGTAATCCAGTGGCTGGCTATACAGGGTGACACTGAAGTTGAGAGAAACAAAAAGAAACACCACAACTTCCAGGAAGGGTTTTAATAACAGTAAACAAAACAAACAAACAAAATAACAACGCAACGGCTCGAACAACATTATTGATTAGTTTATTGACACGCGACAGCGTACCGAGATTCAGGGAATGCGAGATTCATAGCAAAATTTGGAGAAAAACTTAATCCATTATTAAATTTAATCAATTAGCCCGAGACTCTAAAACTAAGTCGACTGCTCAATGTGGAACCTAAGGAAGAACTGAGTTTTTCTCGTAGATCTCTCCTGAATTCGACAATTCGCTTCGACACGCCCATTTCTTGGGTCCAGAAGTTTCTGTTCTTATCTTACTGGCGGGAACCCTGAATGTCGGAACACTTTGGCATAACTATACTATGTTAATAATTACCTAATTGACTGGACTTACATTTATATAAATAAGTTTGAGACTAAACTTACAAACAACACTATACCTTCCTCTTGTGACTCCGCATAGCAATACGGGACAGATTAGTCCATCTCATTTAATCTATTCTTATAGCTTGGAAAATCCGCCTAAAAACCAGCTATTATTATTTTCCTGACAACACTCTAACAACTTATTCTTGGAATTCCTACGTTCTTTGGAATGCATTTTACGCGTTATTTGAAATATCGATTTTTCTCTTTATACTAGATGCTCAACACAGGGCCCCGACAGTTTAAGTGAACTTGTTAAAAAATATTGCTAAATTTCTCCGAAGGGCGACACAACCTACTTGAAAACTCTTAACCTTCGATAATTAGTGTTGACTGAAATATTTTACTTTTTGGCCCATCCGTTCCGAGAACTAACCAATGTGGATTCATTGTCAGTTCACCCAAAATTCCTACTTCCATTAATTCGTTAGGAGGATTGGTTTTCCTAAGATTTGCTTCGGATCCAGTTTCTCGAAATTTCTTAATAATTTGACTCACGTACGTATGACTTGTTCGGTGATCAGGATGCAACTCATTGAAAATTCGAGCAGTTTCTCTAGCACATTCATTTTGTTTTCCATAAAGAAAAATTATTTCAACTTTTTCAGCTAACGAATAAACCATAATGAAAAATTGATAAATGTAAAAGTTACACTTTGGTTGTAAGCCGAATATGAGATTTGATACAATTGAAAATGGTTTCAACAATAACACATTTCCGATAAAATGAAACAAAAAGGTAAAATGGAATGGAATGTTCGTTTCGTTTATTATTGTTATCTTTGTTTAATAAATGTGTATGAAAATCTTTTCAGTGGTTAACACATGCTACACATTAAAATAAAACAATTTTTAATGTAAAAATACAAAATTCCAAAAATTTTATTTCAATGTTTTTTTCTTGAAAATGAATAACGATTTTTTAATTTTTTTTACGCATTAAAAATCAGTATCAAAAGAGCTTTCAAACGATGTGTCACACGCGCTGTAGTGCCATTTCAAATTTCAAAGTTGATATCTCGATCTACGAAGGGGTGGCAACTACAAAATAAGTAATGATGTAAGTCGATGTCCCCCTCAAATTAAAAATCGACGTGTTTTTGAAATGTTTTCAAAACTTCATATTAAACGAAATGTTGTGGAAAGTTTTATATGGGACACCCTGTATAAGAGAGCAGTTTCAATGTTTATAGCAGCTTCCAGAGAATATACCACTTGTTCTACATAAAAAAATGGTAAAAACTTAAACTTTATTAAACTTTCTTGGGATCTCAAATAAATATATATGTAAATATAGAGAACTGCTTCTTACATTTTTTTAAGGGACATATTGTAATTTTTTAGGATTATGACTTTTTTGGGATTGTAGCGATATGTGCATGTCATATATTTGTTTTGACAGCAGTGGCGGCCCGTGGATTTGAATACAGGGGGGGCGCATTTTGAAAAGAGGACGTACATCATAAAAGCTGCGGGGGGTGTGGGGGAAAAATTTTAAGGAATTTGAAGGTCATTGTGTTTTGCAATTACCCCAAAATGAATACTGTCAGTGTGTACAGTAGCTACTTTGATACAATGCGAGAAATAAAATTCCAACGTGTGGGGGCTGAAGTGGATAATCGATCAACCAACCCAGTTAGGATATAATTATGTAGATTACTGTAATAGTTCATTCTGTATAGTTTTTGAAGTTCCTTTAAAAACATGGGCATCGTTAAGATGTTTATCTAAAACGGGATCAATTTTTGCACTATAGTGTATCAGTTCTAAAAATACCCCTTTGTTTACCGAGTCACTTTTTTATCATGTCCACGAAGAGGAAGGTTGTTACATGTACCGCATAGTTTTAAGATATTTATAATTTTTGAAAAAAGCAATCGATTTTTCTTAACTGTTTCGTTATGACTAATTACTATTTATTTGTTCTGCATAAGCACTATTTAAACAAGAAGCAATATTTACTCTTCCTAAAAGTAAAAAACTCACCAACTTATTTTTGTGTTTAAAAGAATTTTCATGTTTCTTAATTTTAATTTCTAAATGTTTCAAGTCAGAAACTCCAGTTTTCGTCCAGTTTTCTTCGCCTCCTCCAAACAATAAACATACAAAACAAAAAAATCTATTTGTTTGGGCACAACCACACAACCACAGGGTCTTATCATAAATGTTTTTATCAAATTTGCGAAAGCCGGCCCACTTTTGCACTCTTTCTGCACCTGAACTAAATTCAACACTGGCGTTGGACGTCCGTTATTTTTCAATTGGACTTTTTCCTCTAAACTTAAATTACTAATAACAAAGTTTTTCAATTTCACAAACCCTCATTTTAAACTTAAACTTATAAAATATAATGTCTTAAAAAGCGCCAAAGCAAAAACAAAACACATATAACCACACTTCGGTGATACGGGTTACTGCCTCATGGAGTCCCAAAACAACGCCCGCGAGCCTATCGTCGCCTATCCCCTCCACGTGCCAATTTGTCCAATCATATGTACAAAATATGCTTGCACGATGGACTCAGATTTCACGGTCCGCGATGGAGTGGGGATTGCGCGCGCGGTCAAACATAACTCTTTGATACGATCATAGATGGCAGATGGCATTAATCTGAGCTACGTTCACGGAGTACATGCACTTTATGCAACCAACCTAACATCCAAGAGATATTGAATGCATGCTATTTAGATTTCTTATTGATTTAAATAAATACATTATTTTAAGTTCATAGTTTGGGCGGAGTCCCAGAGTCCTCCTTCACGAGCCGCCACTGTTTGACAGTTTATACAATATTTACGTTTTCCGCTATTAAATATATTAAACAGATTTAATAATGATTTAGTGAAAGATATAATTATCACAACCTGTTCTAGTTAACTATCATTCTTTTACAAAGTTTTCCAATTAAAGACATTTTGTAGTCTGTAAAAAGAAATATATTCAACCGGTGTCATTTATATGATCCAAGAAAAAAACTAGTGAACGATGTTAATACTGTTACAGTGTATATTCCCTGAATATAAAAAAAAATCAACTTGCTTTCACTCAATTTCATTCAATAATGTATCAAGTTCTGTCCACTCGATTGAGTGAAATTTTCCTCTACTAGTACAGTACTACTCCTACTTCTATACTAGTAGGTACAACTAAAGTTGTACGAGTTAAATTATCAGTTTCAGTTGAAATACTATCAAAAATGTCTAAAATTATTAAAATGCCCAATTCAATATTGGGCACTTTAATAATTTTACACATGAAAATGTACTCAATAATTTCACTCAATGGATTAACTCAGTCTCAGACCAATTTATTTACAGTGTATAAGAAACCACAATCATGTTAGTCAAGGAAAGCAAATATGAAGTCTTTAGGTCAAGCCGTTTTAAGAGGGTATTCGTTGACTTTTGTAGAGGTTCGTCTACATATTCTTTTGAAAAAATTAAATTTTAATTTCTGGCAAAACAACACTGTTATAATATTACATATTAAAATAACATATAATTTTAAATAATTATTTGTACAGAAATATTTGCAACCGTTACCTTAGATTGTTATTGTTTTCAGTTAAAAACTGTAAATTATATTTCAAGTTTCATAATGTCATTTTACAAAATACAAAAATTTGCGTTTATTATAAATACAAAACCAAGCTGAAATTTATTTTAGAAAGAATGCTGAAGCAAAATATTTTGTGAAACACTATTCCAATAATGGGGAACATAAAACATGGGATCATATAAAAAATGGTACTGTAGAATTTGCGCCAGCGACACAAAAAGAGTGGGTGGGATCTTGGACCAAACCAATGAATCTGAAACATAAATCAAAATTCCCAAATCAGTTCGTGTTTTTACCATATCAAGACACTCCCCTAGGAAGCGGTTTTCAAGATTTCAAACTGGCTTGAGTATAGTCAGTCTTTGGAAAAACATTCGAATGCATGGAATCATTGCACCATAACACCATAGCCTCCTAGTTTCACAACACTTAACCCCATATTCCAGTAACCCTATAACCCGAGGTGTGCAAGAGTGTAGAACCATGTGAGTTGGCAGGCTTCCATAACCCCATAACCCAATAACCCTGTAACCCTATAACTTTTCGTGTGACAGATCCTGTTGTAACTTTATAATCTCTTTACCCAGGGCATGCAAACTCCTAAAGGTCCCTGATCTGGAGCATACAGATTTGTATTCAGAATCACTTGGAGTTTTTTTTCTTTATATCTATACGGAAATAACATTGCGTCATAGAGAGAAATGGGGTGGACCATGGACTGGAGTAATGTATGCCATAGCATTTTGATCCGCTGAATTTGAATTTAAAATCAGAATTTTCGAATCGATTGATGTTTTAACTTTAACATCAAGAAGCTTCTTTAGAAAGCGGTTTTCGAAATTTCAATGCGACGACGAGGTTACGAACTTATAGGGTTAATAGTTTAGGAAAGTTTCGGGCCCTTGAAGTAAGAGATCTATGTTCCCGCAGAGTTTCATGGTTCTACACTTTCGTACATCCCGAGTTATCAGGTCACGGAGTTGCGGGGTTACGGCGATCTAATGCTACGTGGTTATGGAGAAATGGTGCAAAGAGATCATGAATTCGAATGTTCCAGTCACTGACTACTCAACTCGGTTTGAAATCTCGAAAAGCGCTTTCTAGAAGAGTGTCTTGATGTTAGTGTCGAAACACGAACTAATTCGAGAGTTATGACTTTAGATTTGAACTCAGCGTCAAAGTATTATAGCAAACACTGGTCTACCCACCTTTTTATGTGGCACTGTGTTATTGTACAAGAAAAGAGAGCATATCTACTCGTGATTGATGTTTGTGACAATCAGTCTTACCAAATATCCTAAGAAATATCAACTTAACAGGGATAATTTCACTGTGCGCTATAGTTTTACTGCTTTCTTTAAAATATTTTAAGATTAAAGCTCAACCACGTCACTGTTCATGAATAAATTACGAATATTTACAGTGAGATATTATGTATTTTGAAAACATTATTTGAAATTATTTGTTTGAGGTATTCAAACAGATTTATTGCCTTCGGCAACTGAATACAAATAAAGCATTAAATACATAAGCACCTCTACCAGAGAGACTAGTCAGCGATATTTTTATAAACTTTGTTCTAAATTAAAAAGTAGGACAATGTTTCAAGTTAAAAGTAATAGTTACTTAGGCAATTTTCACATTATTATGCGTTCAATTTTATACAATATTCATATGCTGGTTTTAGATGACAAATTTTTATAGTTTTGAGTGTGTAAATATTTCTTTAGATAAATTAATAGAACTTACCTATGTTTTTAATTTTGCGAATACATCTAACTGTAAATAATTAAGTGAGAAAAATAATACTGTCATGTTTTCTTTGCATAATTAAAATGACGGATTATTTTATTGTTCTTATTATCTGTTTTTTTATCTCATACATTATTATTTAAATATAATATATTTCTGAATTATTCCTATATACAGGGTGGGCTTTTGAAAACGAAACAGAGCGAATAAGTCTCAGGAAAATTATTTTTCCGAAAAAAAGACAGGTCGATTTTTGATCGAAGGGGGATCTTTTTACATTAATTTCGTGTTACAGACTCTACCCCCTCCCAACAATTTTAATAGGGAAAGAGGGTTAAGTGACGCATCTTTGAAAGTTATTCTAATTCTCTACACAACCGTGTTTTATGTTTTGAATTTGACCTATTAGTTTCGGAAAAAAGTTGTTAATAAAAAAACTACTTTTTACACATTTATTTGCAAAATACTACATGCCCTTCCTTTCTAAAATTGGGGGGGGGGCAACCCTGCAACTCTCCCTATGGATGTAGAGTCTGTAACAAGAAATTTATGTGAAAAGAAAAATGTTCGAAAAAATAATTTTCCTGGGAATTATTCGCTCTGTTTCGTTTTCAAGCGCCTACCCTGTATTATACAATAAATACATAGAATGAACCAAATGTAGCGCATTACATTTATATCGCTCTGTATTGGGCCTACCGAAAAACGGCAAAAGAGGTGAATCAGGAGAAATTTTGCTTTAATTTGCTATTAACTAAACAGCAGTTGATATGAATATATTACCGTAAATTTTGTTAAGTGTAACCTTAATTTTTACCCACAAAACTTAGTTCCAGTCCGTTCGAATTCAGGAAAATTATTTTAGGAGGCTTGCTTTTAGTGCTCCATTTTCTACAAGTTGACAGTCCCTTTACTGTTCCCAGAAATAAGATATGACATTTTATTTCATGAAGTTTTTGCGTAGCTTTCGTGAAGATGACTTTACCAAACCATGGTAATAGTTGTCTGAAACTGATATACTGGTGTTTTCTTAAGACATTTATAATGTTCTTAATACTGATAAATTTAATGGGATACCTATCTCTGGATGTAGAAGAACTGCAATTAACAATGATGACATAAGCGGCCGCCAAAAATAAGCCAATTTGAAGCAAAGTATATTTGTAAGTTGACCTCACCACTTTTGCTATTTTTCAATAGATTTCTGAAAAAAAGATATTATGGTGCAGTTACTATCGTGTAAACAGGTATGTTGCCTAATTAGCGACCAGTATTCAGAGGGAAGCGACGACGAATGTGGTATATTACATGTCTGTAGGAACTGAGAACCACAGCCATTTTATTTCTTATCCAGTGTCGACGGTTAGAAGTAATATCAAAGATATTTAAACAATTTGTTATTAAATTCCAAACGAACTCCGTATCCCGAGATCCACATAGTGGCAGGCTACAAATTATGCGAGCTATGAACACCAATATGCTAATATTGAACTAGAAATTTCAAGCTTCACTCACACAACTGTGAGTAAACAGACTATTTATTTTTGTGTATTTCATTTATCATTATTGATTAGTTCTAACGCCTACTGGCGAGGCAATCGTCGAAACGTCTCCAGCGGTCGTGACTGAGGTTGGTTTGAGAAGACGTACATATAACGTCGTATCGGGTTACTGCTTAAGTTTTTTACCAGGTTACTTGTTAAGTATTTTCCTAGGTTAATTATTATTTAAAAAAAATTAAATATTTTGTGTACTTGCGGCGAACACCCACTCGACAAAAGTAATGTGCACAAGGAGCAGTACTTCACGACGAGTGGTGCGGAAATTTGCTTTTTAATAATATAATAGCAGTCAGTACCTCTTTATGAGTAGTGAGTGGTGTGTTTGTGTTTAGATTACATTTTTGTACTATCTTGACATTTAGCCTACTTTTTATTACTAATATTCTAATGTTATAATAATAATTATATATGATGTATTCTCATATCCTTGTAATTAGGCCGCTAGGCCTGTTAGGGTGTACCAATAAATTGAATAATTTTCCTTTAAATATAAGATTCGACAACAATGCACAGCCCAGTTCCCAATTATTGTGCATGCGCTGTGACTAAAGCGCGCCGTTATTTGAGGTTACAGTAGCTTGTCCAGCGGCAGGGTACAAAAATTACAAAAAAAAAGTTAAAAAAAATAATGTTTACACAACGGAATTTGAAAAAACTTAACTATTGATACGTGTTTCTAAAAGACAAAGGAAGCCTCGGTATAGATTTGACCCCCACTCAGTTACATTCTGTATATTTAATTTTTCTCATTACTTTATTAATGTTGTAGAAGTTGAAGGCAGTAACTTCAAAATAATTGAATTCACAGAAGTTAACAGTATCTAGCAACAATATAGTTTTATTAAAAAAGATTAAAATAACAATGGTAAAAATGGTTGTTATAATTTTGGAAACACAAATTTTCTGTCAAACCAATAACTGGATCTATATTTTCCTATTTCTTTATTTTGTTTTATTCTGTTTGTTATCAACTTCAATTGCAGTTTATCTAAAATATTACGTTTAGCATCATTTAATACTACTACAAATAATTAAATACAAATATAAATTCGACTTTTAATGCGTTTAATAATAGCCTTCTGTTTTAGTTCTTTAGAGTCTTTGAGGTGAAGCTATCGGTATTAGATCTCACATATTTCCGGCCAATATCCTGAATTAATTAGATATTTATCATGATTAAATGCTTAATGTTTATTTTTCATCTGTTCCGCTAAATAAACATTCGTGAACGATTATAATTATGTCTCCTATCATGTGTTTGTACAAGATTACTCATTATTTTCCCATTTTAATTTTATTATCTCTTTACTAGACCAAAGTTGTTTTCAGAATTCACTACATTTCGTTAATATATATGCCTCAGTAGTAATCCTTCTTATTCCTGTAATTTTTCTTTTCAATCCATGATTAGAAGTACTTTAGTCTCTAATTGCGGAACATTAAGGGTTACTTTTAGCAGTTTTAAATCCCCACAGACTACATTCCATTCGTGCGAACAGGATCGTACGGATCAAATTGCGTGAACCAAGAGAACATATCTAACTGAAATAGATTTTGCACGACTCTAGAACCGTACCGTTTTTTCCACACACTGTATATTTGGCACGTTTGTGCAGATTCGTGCAGCCCAATTCGCGCGTATTGAAGGAAGTCTTTGGGGCCCTTTAGTCAAAGCTAGGTATGAATATTGAAAAGTGTTCAATCCATGAATACTGAATACTTTTCAAAAAGTATTCATTATTACTTGAATCCTGAATACAACATTCAAAGAGTACTTGATTCTAGAATACTTGTATTTAAGTTTTTACTAATTTATTAAACTAATTCAAACAAATTAAAAAATATCTTATCAAATGATGTCAAAGAATATTCTTCGACGCCGACACATAGATATGCAAAATATATTCAACCTCACAGACAAGATTGCTAACTGTTGATATTACGGGAAACAACTACTCCATGTCGCACCTGGTATTGTATTACACCACGCTAATACTCATTAAACAATTAATAACTTAATTATTAACTTAATTATTCAAAATAAAATCTAAAATTGAAATGTTTCAATAATAATTAATAGAATAACACATACCTGATATGTTTACATTCTCAAATAATGCAATTATTCAGAGAAACATCCTGTATTTTTGCCTTTGACAGTGTTTGATCACAGAAAAACAGAACTACAGGGAAACCATGTAAAAAATACGCGCCATGTATTCTACCTCGAAGGTGGAAACGAATGCAATTTCAAAAATATTTTTTAGGAACTGTAAATTGACTAGTCTTGCAGATAATTACATTGACTTCATGCATGTCCGACACATAGGAAGCGAGATATTCGTGGGAAACCGTTTTTTTTAGAACTTTGACTTTTAATACCTAAAAAAGGGGCGAGCTTTGGGAAAAATGCAAGAGATCAATTTCTCTGTAAAAAAAATCGGTATGAGTGAAAGCAATAAAGGCTCGGAGTGAATCCATTGAGTGAAATTATTGAGTACATCTTCACTCAATATTGGGCATTTTGATCATTTTACTCATTTGTGATTATATTTAAACTAAAACTGACAATGAGTACTTTCACTCAAATAAATTCTTCTCGTAAACTCGTATTTGGGGCAATTGTATCTAAATCAGAGTAAATGTCTCCATTACTGAGTGAGTTTAAATGTATATTAATTTCGAGTAATTTTAATGGAGTCGTGAAGATGGCACCACTTACAAATTACTTCTGTAATCTTGACCACAGTTGATAGGGGCCCGTTAGATGCTCCAGAAAAGCGTGATCGCCAAGAGAACAGGCCTTAGCCGGCGTCGGCGGATCTCAGCTGGCGGGTCTCAGCCAGGACAGGGGGAGGCTTCGCGAAGTGAATTAATTTCAACACTGTATACTTATACTAAACTAATCATTTATCAGTGATTTATTCTTTCACTCAATATTTAGTTAATTAAAAACCAAGTTTGAGTAAAAAATGGCTCAATAATAGTTAAATTTAATTCATATTAGAGAAAAAGTTAACTCTAAATTGGTTTTATATATAGGTAGTCAGAATAGAGTCAAAAGTTGTTCAATAACTCGGATTTGAGTAAAAGTCACTCATTTCTGATGACAATAGTTTCACTCACAATCAGTTGTACTCATACTAATAGAGTGAAAATTTCACTCAATCGGATGTGGACAGAAATTGATACATTATTGAGTAAAATTGAGTGAAATTTGAGTGAAATTTTTTACATTCTAATTAAATTCTCTACAACTTTTATGTTAACTTTATCGCTGTCTAATGCATTAGGCGCCAGATATTCGCAAAAAAACTTGTTTTGGAAACATTGACCTTGAATATATCGGAGAAGTTTTGGGAAAAATTACAGGAAACCAATCTTGTAGATAATTAAGTTCTCTAGAACTTTCGCCTTATGGATGTCCAATGCATAGAACGTAAGATATTTGTAAAAAACTTTGACCCTCAATATCCTCGGTAACCATGTTATGATTTTAGTGATTTTTGCGTATAGGACACCTCGTAGAACGTCTGTGCAAACATTCGGCTTGGAGGAAATTTTGTCAAGGTTAAGCTAATTTCCCTGGACTGATATTTGTATTTTAAATATCCTAGCCATTAATATGTTTATTGTCATACCCGTATTTTGTTACGAGGTGTATGTGGGAAATGTTATATAAATCTACTTTAAGATACACAATATTTATAGCAATTAAAAACTTTATTAGAAAAATCATGTAGAATAATCTTTGAGCTGCTTTAATATTTATCCCGTTAATATTTTAATGGGTAGTTATGATGAACATTTGTGAATCAAACAGGACTAAGGAACTTCTAGAAATTATAGAGAAATTGTACATGTAGACAAAAAATAAGATTGCAGTCCAACAAAATCTGCAATTCCCTGTACAAATCATTACACCCGAATTACTACAAATTCTGCACCCTGTTGCAGACTCGGCGTAGCGTACCCTCGCTCTGGATGAAAGTATAGCTGGTGGAGGCTGCCGCCATGGGGAGGATCCTGCCTGATCCTGGCCAGTATCTCTCTGACGTTCGTTCGTGATGCTGTTATTCGTATAGGGAAGTCAAAACTGCGGACGCTTTAACACGCATTTCTGGAAAATATTGCAAACTTATCAGTAAAACTAGTGCAACAATACTACTTCCAGATAAAATTCAGTTAGGTAAGTTTTTTTATGTTTGCTCAGTTATGTTATAGTTACTGTTTTTATTCACTTGTTAACAGGTAGAAATACATGTAAATCTGATAAATCCAAAATTCAGGGTTTTTATTAATTATAAAATGAAAGAGTGTAACTAAATTTTTAGGTATAGTTTGAAATCTATATTTTCTGCCACAAAAAAAACGTTTTATATGTTTTACTTATTATCTACGGATCTTGTTAATAGAGTTAAAAGTTAACTGATTTATTGTAGCAACTTCCTCTTAGAGGATATAATCTGAGAAGTCCTAAAACAACATCCCATCTATTTAATATTCTCCAAATATTATTCCAGGCTTATAAGCTAAGAAAGTTTACGTGAATATGGAGGTGCTAGTTCTTAATTTTCTCATTTAAAATAAATTAAATTTTACACTCTGGCAGACATTATTGATTTTGATTTTTGCTCCACGGTGTTAATTGGCCTGGTTGACGTAGTGTGTCTTAAATTAATTCCTCGGTAAATGTCCAAGGGTATAATTCATTTAGTCCTTATTGCACAGAGGA
Organism: Anoplophora glabripennis; assembly: GCF_000390285.2. Lineage (NCBI taxonomy): Eukaryota > Metazoa > Arthropoda > Insecta > Coleoptera > Cerambycidae > Anoplophora > Anoplophora glabripennis. Next base: position 245,716 of record NW_019416475.1, on the reverse strand, counting down.
ACCAGTAAAAGTGAACTTTAATAGTTTTATGGTAAAACTGGTGTACTAAATATTTTGATAGTGATTCATGGTAGGCGGTGGATATATTTTTTACACACTAAAATTAACTTTAATGAAAATAGAAGTTATTTTTAGTTACACCTCTAGTGCATACTTGCACGGAGAAAATATATGTAATAAATATTTACATTTCCCAGAACACATTTCTTTTTAAAATATGTCTACTACGTAAAAGAGAAGTTAACCTTTGGATTAAATAAAATAAATCTTACTACTATCACTGCATATTCGGCTCTAAAAGAAAAGATACATAAATTATGAGAGCCTGATATAAATGATAGGGTGTCTGTAGCCCTTTAACTTCGTGATCAAAATTTATACCTGGCTTAATTGCTCAATAATTCCTTGGAAATCCGTTAAGTAAGCTATAAAAATGTTACATTGGCGATAATACATTTTTGTGATAAGAGGTCATGGTTACATATAATCTCTGTTAGTGTCAGTCACTGTTTGGTTAAATGTTCCTAAAAAAAATGAATACATTTCGTAGAAGGAAAACAGTTATATACTTACAAATTCAAGTTGAATAATTACAAAATTCAAAAGTATGTAATGAAACCAAATTATTTAAAAAAATTTAAAAAATCATTTTTTCATAAAAAATACGTGACGCTACTTTACCTAGATTTTTTTTCAAAAACAAACAATAAACAGCAACATACCAAATATTAATAAACAATAATGTACTGAAATAGTTTTCTCTATTTAAATATTCTATTGAAAATAAAGGATTTCGAACAGACTTTATTAAAATGTGGGGTTGGTCAAACTGTGGTAAGTTGTTGGTTTTGTATTACTGACCAAAAGTCTCCACAGTACTTAGGTCCTAAAATCAATTAATTCCTACTTATAGCGGTCTGAGTTAGTTCTGCTGATGATAGCTGCAAAGTAGTATGAGTAGAATATTGAAGTAAAAACTTTTGTGAAATGAGAATATTAATCGAATGACTTCAAAAAGTTATTAATTAACAATTTGAACATGTGGTAGCACACACCCCTCAGTTAAATACAATAATATTTCCAATTATCAAGTGAATGAAGTGAATTGTCCAACTTAATCAATAATCAATATTATGGTTAAAAAATTATATGGTGCTGCTTTCAAAGCCAAAGTGACCTAGGTTTTAATATGAGATTGTTTGTTCTCTCCCTCCCTTCCTCATTTTTTGAGTGGGGAGTCCAGGGCTTGGGACCGGTACAGCGGCCAGTTTGATATTTGGCACATCAGAAATGTTAATTATCAACTTTTCGAAGTCATCTGATTAATTTTTCTCTAAACATTTCACAAAAGTTACTGTTTTTATTGGAATATTCTATTCATACTATGGCCTTTGTAGGCATCATCAGCAAAACTGACTCAGGTCGCTATAAGTAAGAAAGAATTGATTTTCGGACTGTGGAAACTTTTGGTGAGCAACACAAAACCAATAACTTACCACTATTTCAGACCACATTTTCATGGGTCCTTTTATTTCCCAAATTGTTTAATTTAATACTTGCTCAACGGAAAAAACTAGAGCACAAAGCACTTATAAAAACATTGAACTAGAACGTGTTCGAAATAATATAGAGATACAGATCACACAATGTGTGAAACTACATTAAGGAATACAAGCTGTCTATAAATAACGAAAATTGGATCAAGAAGAGTATAAATCAATCATTGGTCCAAATTAGCAATTTTAATATATTCAAATGAATTCTCCGAAGGAATAGTATAGGAAGAACTTCTTGATACTGGTACTGGTACTGGTGGTTCTACCTGGTACTTACTTGAGATTAAATGAGTTATGAAACAGTAATTTCTTTTCATATTTACGAAGCTAAGGTGTAAAACCCAACAAAACTTCGTTTTTCCGCCTCTTCTAAGATCTCTGATAAAAATATTTGTTGTTTCTTAGTATGTGGTATTTTGCCGCTCAACAATAAAATGAATAGTCACCAATCAGGAATTAGATGTACTGTTAGTTACACTTATACTACAATCCTACTTTAGTCTTTTAAAAGTTTGAAAGTTTGCCACAGAAGCATACAATATATTTTTTGGAGAACACTAAATACTTTAATCGCTTCATAAGGGTATAAAGATTTTTTCACCCTCATTCTCACACAACTAATACAATGTTTTTTTTCTTGGTTGTCAAACTTAAAGCACCCAAATAATAAAGATATCGGATATATTCAGAATGTCGAATAGTAGTCTTTTATAAATCTTAGACAAAGTATCTTTTCAGTAATAGGCTAAATCACTTAAAGGTGTAGTAGCCATAATTTCACTGTGTGAATATACGTACAGTTCTTATAATAATGCAGTTTTTGTAAAGGTTCCTCGTTAAAAATTTTGTGAAAATTGTAGTAGTAATTGTACACTATTTGACATTTAAATTAAATTTAGTACCTACATCGGCAAAACAATAGTTTAAAAATTGGATTAAAAAGTCGGTAATGAAAGATACTAATCTCTAGTATTAAAATGTATAAAATTAATATCGCGAAAATGAATGCATAAAATTGTATGATATTTGTTAAGATAGAATTCCAAGAAAAGTTCTGTTATCGGAAGTACTGTAACAATTATCCAACGTGGGGGCATGCCTTGATATTTTCCGCACAATGTCTTTCTACCTCGGGTGTCGAATGCGGTTAATTCCAAGAAAGCGACGCAGGTGCCTTCTTGGAATTATATATCAACAAACATCGTACTGACTGTATATCTTGTGTGAGGACCACACAGAGTATGTGAATCAGAATTTGTAACATCCTATTATTATTATTTGTTTATTGCATTTTGATAAACAGCTTATACTCTTTTATTGTATCGATATTTATAATTTTCCATTAAATGTCGATAATCTCTAATATTTTTTAAATTATGTAATTGTAATTATCTCTTATAGAGGAATATACTGCAGTTAATTGTTTTTCATGCGCTCAGTTCTTCTCTCACTGTTTTTTTATCTGTTATATGTATTAATATTAAATTATTAGTTGAAGAGTTATTTTATCTTGATAGTATAAAAAAACTATCCAACAACTACCGATTTAACAAGATTCAATTAGACAGATTAGAAACGTTTTTTGGACTAATTTTTAAGAATGGTTAAGCAGTATACTACTTTTTATTAGATGCTGTATAATTATCTATACAGTTTTTCATCATTATATTTAAGAAAACGACTGTCTCGTTAAGCTTGTATACATTGTATACATGTATAATTGGATACCTTTGCTCTGTTTGCCTCCACGCATCAAATATCTCAGTTTGAAAATTGAGTTTATGTCCGAATTTCGTAAGGGTGACATCTTACTTTGAGTTACAAATCGCTTCTATGTGATATCCATGCTTATATAAAGTCAATACTGGAAACGAAGATCAAATAAAACTTATGTGGCAGAAGACTTCAAACATCTGAAATGGGAAATAAATAAATAGTCGTTTGTATCGAGGACCACTTGTTAAATTTACAGATACTGGAATTTTTTATACAATATTTTATTTCGAAAATATGTTATAGTAGATTAGGTTTTACGTTTTTATATACAAGAAGTATAAAGCCAATAATGTTGACTTAGCGTTTTTTCAATATCAAACGTAAAATAAAATAAATAAGTAAAATAAGTACATTGTTGTAATAATCCACGATTTATTATTTTATTAACTGTTGTTTATGCTTAAACAGATTAGATGGCTCATCCACCGTGGGAACCAAATAAAAAACCACAAACATGTAACAAATGTACGAATATCTTTTTACGCATTTTTATAGTTTAATATAGAAATCAATAAGCTGACCATATGCTAAGTGGCCACACCTACAACCTGTTATTAAAGATTATATTAAAGAATCCATAGGGTGTCTAGTTTTATTTTCGTAACACTTGGGTATATCATTAGATATATTGAACTAGGAACTAAGTCGCTTAAATTTCGTGAGTAGTTGATTGAAAATTAAGATATGTCTCTAGGCCCCATAACTTTTGGTGAGTTACTAGAAACGGTAACGCCATTTATACAAAAAGAACTTGTTATCACGCTTGAAAACAACTGAAGAGATTGCACAATATGTCGCGAGTACGCCCATACACGATGCGACAGTTGCGCAACGCCACTTGTTGTGCAATCAAATTCAAACAGTTTCTGAAAAATTTTCACATAATTTTCCGCAGAGATACTCGACTACAAACATTGGAAACCGTCTGGCAATTTATTTTTATCATTTTCATAACAAAAATTTTCATTGTTTCGATTGCCAGACAAAAAGTAAACAATGAATTTTTTTTCTTCTTGCAAGTTCACCCCTATGAACCACCCTTTCGGGTATTTAAAACCGTCTGGCATTTGAAAATTGTTAGGTACTTATTAATGTCTATTTTTGCATCAATTGTCAGACACTTTAAGATGAGTGAAAAACTAATTATTTTATTCAAAAGGAAATTAATTTTCCAAAATTTCGAACACGGGTCGGCCCTTAAAACCACCCTTATTTTCATTAACTAACTTACCTTTTTCAGACCTCAAAATACCAGACATTTTTCGCTGACGCCACACCCATGTGCGCTAGCTCACGGTCTATTTGTAAAAACGCGAGGTCGAGTCTTGCAATCGGACGACTGTAAATCGCAAGCGTAGAAAAAAAAATCTGATAATTAGCCTTAAACAGGAATCTTTCACCTACCCTTGTTCTCGATCTAGACTCTGTGGGGGCGGACCCGTTATCAGAGCATCTGTGCCCGCCCTGATATTGACTTCTGTTTTTGTTAATGACTTTAAGGCCGGTACAGCTGCTGTAACAGGTCTCATCCAAAGCTTCCAAACGTTATTTTTTATATATTAAGCCAAAGTAAACTTACTTTTACAATATTTAGTTATTTAATTACGATTTAAATGTAAAATTAAAGTAAAAATTCACAAATTATTTTCAAATAATTATTTATTGTTAAAAAATTTAAAAAATAATAAAAAGCATTTGAATTTATTGCAAAATTCTCAAAATTAAAAAATATTAATAAAAATAATGCGGTCGATAAAATTGCAATTTTAACTTTTTGAAATTTTAATATATAATTTTTTTTTTATTATATTTATTACTAATTTTATACAAAAAAAATTTTGCAACATAACCAAAATTAATTCAAAAAATATTAATCACAACCATTTTCAATAATAGATATAATGCAATATAATACAACAACTTAATATTTAAAATTTTTTCTATTTTTATGAAAAATAACTTTTTAAATGAACAATAGCTTCATTTATTTATTTAATAATAGTAAAATAATTCCGAAATTGAAATTTTAATTAATATTTCGTTTAACAATAATTTTTGTGACATTTTTGTAAATTAAAAAAAATTAATTATAAAAGATGCATTTTTTCTGGGGTTCAGGGCTATTCTACGAATTCGTAAATATGCCCATTGTTATGTTTTCGTCGAGCTACCCCAGATTAAAAAAAAAA
>NW_019416475.1:160405-237765 GCF_000390285.2 Anoplophora glabripennis | reverse complement strand
TTTTTTTTGGTTCTCTTATAAACTAAAGTATTTGAGAAAAAAAATTCAGCCTTGTAGAAATAAGTCAAAAAAGTTAATTTTTCAACACCTTGCGTGGGTGGTAGACCCTTGATGGCCCCCCTTCCGACGCGGTAGACTATCACTATACTGTATTTTTAGGTATAATTGATCACTCTAAAAAGTTTCAGCCTTGTAGGTATAAGGCATTTAAGTATTATTTATTTACATGTTTAAAAAATTGTTACTAACGTTTGCCCCCACATTGGCGCGGTAGACTGCCGTTCCGTTTACTTACGATATCAAAACAACAACATGAGAAAAATTCAGCTTTGTAGGAATAATTACATCAATAATGTCGCTGCCTCACGGGCTATTAGGCCGTGAGATGCCTAATTACTCATGTTATATGGCAGGCCGTGACAGTGACAGGTAATGTCATGACAACATTGTTATTGTTTGACATTTTGTATTATTATTTAATTAAAGTGGGTTTCACAGAAGAAATTGAAATATTATAAGAATTAAAATAGAGCAAAGTTCTTCTCCATACTCTATTTTAATTCTAAATAATTTTAAACTTCTGTGTAACCTATTTTAATTAAATAATAGTACATACTGCCAATCAATAACAATGTTGTCAAGACATTACTACCTGTCACTGTCACGACCTACCGTATAATGTCCATGGGTAATTAGACCTCTCACAGTCTAATTAGTGATTTTTCGTTACATTACCTATACGCATTTTGGACCGTATCAATGTCCGATATATCAAAATAAGTCCTTACGTAATTGGAAAAAAAGGCAGAAATGCCTGAAAGAGGTCTAACAATTGCAAGATATATTATTTTCTTAATAAAAAACCTTCTTTTCGATTTTTAAAAGTATCTTGCTTATTGTTAGAGATAGGCCCACGAACCCTATATGGCTATGCTCGACAGGGAACGTTCTATCCAAATATGTAAAAATATACAGGGTGTTCCATTTAACTTAACAAAGTTAACATCCGCAGCCATTTTGGTTGGACTTCATTTGTTTTCCTACTATCATTTTCGAAAAACTCGTAAAAAATAGTGCAACTTTTATATTTCACATTTTTTTATAACTCTTAAAACAAAAAAGTTAAAGGGGTGTCAAAATATAGTGAATCACCCTGTACAATCCATTCCTGGAGTTTGATGCGATTCTCCCAACTCAGCCTGTATATGAAACTGTAATGTGATGTGATTAAGGCGGTCACACCCAAATTGTCTTCCTGCTAATTTTGCTTACATAGAGTGTTTCTTTAATATTATCGCGAAAAACTATAGGGAACGGTAGATACCACGCCAAAAAGTAAGAGGATTTTCTAATATAAATTTATCTGCTTTCTAGTTATACAGGTGGTCCGAATATTATACAGGAAACTTCGAGGGCAGATAGATCTCTTTAAAATAATATGTGTTTGCCTTATAAACGTAGGTCTGAAACGGCACCGTTTTAGAGATACAGGATGTTGAAGTTGTCAAAAAAAAAATGATTTTTTGTTTATATCTTCGGAATCTATTAACCGATCTCAATAAAATTTGGTACATATAATGTACGATAGTAGGCCTTATATCCCCTGAAATATGAGCTTTAAAGGTTCAACCAGTGGTGTACAACTGGACAGGGGTNTAAACATAATCAAAATTAATTCAAAAAATATTAATCACAACCATTTTCAATAATAGATATAATGCAATATAATACAACAACTTAATATTTAAAATTTTTTCTATTTTTATGAAAAATAACTTTTTAAATGAACAATAGCTTCATTTATTTATTTAATAATAGTAAAATAATTCCGAATTTGATATTTTAATTAATATTTCGTTTAACAATAATTTTTGTGACATTTTTGTAAATTAAAAGAAATTAAGTATAAAAGATGCATTTTTTCTGGGGTTCAGGGCTATTCTACGAATTCGTAAATAATAATATGCCCGTTGTTATTTTTTCGTCGGGCTACCCCAGTTTTAAAAAAAATAAGTTTCTACGATGAATAGAAGCCAAGATGTTGCAAAATGTATAGCGCGCATCAATTTGAACTTTGGATTTCACTTTTCTCGCGCGCGCGACTCGCTTGTACGAGCTTCCCCCACCACCACGCCGCGGCTGCCGGACAGTTTACTTAGCGAGTACCTTCTCTTTACAGGGCTCGTGAGTCGTTAATTTTCCACATTTTTCAATGCAATTCACGGGAAATCGTAGTTTACGTCATAAACTTTATTTTGCAAAAGTGTTGGTCGCAGAGGGTGCTTTTTTTATTTTGTATTTTTTTGCCAGCTATCCATTGTATCTATTTTCGGTGAGGTAACATAAATAGCAACAATTTTATTCAAATTGTTTATAAGCGAAAAACGCACGGTTTTTTAATGCATAATTTGAGAATGTTAATGTCAAAAAAGGGTGATATTTTTTAATAGGTCGCTTAATTACGTCTTTAAGATTACAATGATGCTTTCAGAATCATGTTTGGTTGAAAATTAACGCCTGTACAAAAGCTTAAAGTTCATAACTTTTGGAGCCTCCCTTATAAACAAATTGAATTGTGCGAAAACTATTGCACCTACAACTCCCACTTTTGGCACACTTTTAAAGTATGACAAAACCCTCAACTTGTCATAGGTTTTATAAAATTTTAACAATAAATGCGATAGTTATAAACAAATTAAAAAGTCGATCTCATGGACCAGAAATTTGGTAATCGAATAAATTCTATAACTTCTATAAGAGATGTTAATTGGTCACCAATATCATGCTCTATCACCATTAGACTTCGTATTATGGGAAAATTTTCCTAAAAGATTGAAGATTAAACACTTGTAGATCTCCAAGAGATGGTTACTTATCTAACATTCTTTTCCGTTCTTAACCGCAACATGTCTACTTTAATATTTAATAAGATATCTAGTTTCTTCGACTAAGTTATGTATTTTAGTAAAAAATAAAACAGTTAACTCAAATTTGAAAATTTAAAATCAGTTTGAAAATTTTCACCAAAACAATAGTTGTGGCGAAATATACACTCATGGACAAAATTATCGAATATTTAAATTTTCGCAATTTTTAAAGTTATTAGTAAATGTTACCGAAAGAAACGCGTAATAGAAGAAATAATAGTTTATTTTACACATTTTAAGTAGAGAATATTAAGTCTTTATCAATAGAAAGTAGTAAAAAAAAATTATGCTAAGTGATATGAAAATTAAGGATAATTATTTTTAACTTAAATGTTACTTAAATAAGCAAATACTCTCTTTTGATTTGAATAATAGAGCATAGTTAATAACGAGTATTCCCACCTCGAACTCTAATTACTGCTTGCATTCATCTCAACATGCTACTAATTAGAGTTTGAATAAAATCTTGAGGAATTGCGTTCCATTCATATTGTGCTGCAAGTCGAAGTTCTTCTAGAGTATTTGGAACAGGATTTCTTTGTCGTATGCAGCGTTTTAGTTGATCCCACAAGTGTTCAATAGGATTTAAGTCTGGGCTATACGGCAGCCAATCTAATTTTTAAATCTGCACTGTATCAAGGTAATTAGTCACTATGCCAGCTGCGTGTGGTCGAGTTTTATCGTGCGTAAATACGAACCTGTCGTATCCAATGTGACCCATATATGGCAAAACGTGATCTTGGAGAATGTTTTCGATATACCAGTCACTGGTCATTCGTCCAATGATTTCCACGAGTTCGGTGCGTCCCTCCCAACTTATGCCTCCCCAAAGCATTATGCCGCCACCTCCAAAACTAACAGTCTGTATGAGATTGCAGCTGTTATGTCGTTCTCCAACTTTTCTATAGACGTGATTTCATCCATCTGGCTTCCATAATTGTATTCTAGTCTCATCAGTGAACAGAACACTTTTCCAATTCTCGATATCCCACTGAATATGCGTTCTGGCAAATTCTAATCGCTGAATTTGGTGATTTTGGAGAAGTCGTGGAACTTTGGCAGGCCGTCTTGGCTTTAAACCTACTTATTTCAATCTTTGTCTAACAGTTTTCGAACTAACATTAACTTCTCTAATAACTCATTTTTGAGGTGTGTAGATGTCAATGTGCGATTTCGGGCAAAAGTAGGGATCAAAGACCGGTCATCAATTGCTGTTGTACACCTTTTGCGCCCTTGACCAGGCCTTCGCACAAAATCTCCAGTCTCTTGATACCTTTTTAAAATATTCGATACTGTATATTGACCTTTCCTAAGACGTCGTGCAATATCTTTTTGTCTATGCCCTTCTTCATGTAAAGTTATAATTTGCGCCGCCGTCTCAGCTTCATTGCAGTGTCTAACTGGTGGCATATTTTATTTTTAAATAGAGGAAACAACAAATTAAAATCAGTAACACTTACTAAGCTTCACTACAAATAACTTAATTCACTATGTTTCTTGAATTATGTGAGGAATTTTTAAGTGACAATAGACGTGATAGAAAATAACTCCATTAAAATGAATTAATTAAATGTCAAAACATTTTAAAACAATTGGGTGTATTTACCTACTAGATGAATAATATCAGCACATATATAATTTTACACCGTTCATTTAAAATCGTATTCGAGTAATAGTGATAACAAAAAATATTCGATAATTCTGTCCACGAGTGTATATTTTTATTCAGCCTTTAATGAGCAGAAAATCTCTTAGATTTAGATGGAGGGTATGTTCAATGGAATATTTTCTCTTATTTTGATAAATAGTACCTTCAAATTTATTTTCACTATTTTTTGGCACCCATAGTGTAGATATTTGTTATATTTATACTGATCAATTTCATAGATTGGTTATTTGAGACGAAGTCCCGAAACAATTTAACAGATATTACCTGTACTCTATCCAATCAACTAACTTTTGACTGTTAAAAATCTTACACATTTACACTTATTAGCTTATTACAAGCAATACTTGATTCAATTTTTAAATTTGAAAAGGAAAATAATTTTGGTATCAAGTGACTTGTATTTATAATAATCACTCCTAGAAATAAAATTAAATAATTAATGATCCAGAGTACGGTATAAATACAACAGAGGTTATTTCGCGATTTTTTTATTTATAGCATACTCTTGTTATTTAGAAAATACAAAATAGCAGAGGAAGTTGACAGAAAATGATTATGCTTTTCTTCTGTAGATGAAAGACGTCGTAAAGGTTTTGTCCACTCTGACATAAAATCGTATCAGAAAATGCTTTTATCAAAATGATATCGAACAGGATACCGAGTAAATTGAAAGCAGATGATGACGCAAGAAATATCCAATAATTTTCTCTCGGCTAACAGTAAGGACGGCTGTACAATTATAATATTTTTATACCCGTCATTCTAATTCGGCCTAAAAGTGTAACACTGTTACAATCATAAAAATATTTATAGTGTGTCCCCAGATGGAGTAATTTTATGGAGATTCATTCTTGTTAAAAAAACCTGATTATGTCCAATTGTACAAGGTCATTCAAATAACATTATACCCCGCTTATTTTTTTTACCTTTCTGTCTAGGAATAATGGTGAAGACTGTGGTGTTAGGAAATATAAAAAAAAAACAGTTGGGTGTTGCGTTTGTATATACAAACCAAAGATATTTTATTATAAAAGGTGTTTTAATACCATCTGTATATTGTCGTAGACTAATGTCATATATGTATTCCATTCAGTTCTTTTTATTCCTTGTGGCCTTATTGAAATTACTAACTTCTTCAATATTTCCTCCCTTAGGTTGTACAAACTATTAGATCTTCCTTTATTCACTTTAAGACATCATCATAATCATGCATCTTCATAAGAAGAATTTAGTTAAAAAATATTTTTCGTTTAAAACAGGATGAAGCTTTTATAATACACAAGTTACAGTATAGTATTTTTTTACATAAAGTATTTAATGATCTTTTGGTAAACTTTATAGAGGAAAAGCTTAAATATGTACTGGTTCCATGGTATTCTTGATTTTATTCAAAGCAAATGTATGGCGTATATTACATCACTGTAATTAGAAAAAGATGTATTCCAATAAATGACAGATATACAGGGTATTCTATTAATAAAAACGAAAGTTTTTTCATATAATCTGAATTCGCAACAAAATTTCCAAAAAAAGTAAAAAATATAAAGAGATGGAAGGTTAAGTGGATGACTCTATACATAAACATATTTTTAGTTAGCTGACACATATAATCCCTTTCTGAGAAATGATTAGAAATACTAATTGATCTTATACATAGAACTTATCAAAATATTATGACAGTTAATACAAAATAATTTTTAGCTGAAATTTGTCTTCTGATTTTGGTGGCAATTTTTTAACCAAGTAAGATCTATTCGAAAAATATCAAATTATAACTCTTTTATTTTATCATTGACACCTATAGCTTATCTGATACGAGACACCCTGTGTGTACTACCGTAAACATTTGTTTTTATTACATTTTTTTATTCAGCAAAGCAGAAAATAATCTATGATACTCGTGACTTTCAATATAAGTAAACAAAATTGTTGTTTTCTGGAAAATATGCAAATTATCTATCCTGTACAAATCTACATTTCTTTGGTTCGATTGTGGTGACAAATATCAATTATTTTTTCGAAATTGCCAAGGACAATCTTTTGAAAAGTTGTCTGCAGCATTTTATTGAGTAGTACGAAATGCTGTTCCCCGACGAAATTATTGTATTTAATTGTCTAGTCTGAAGACTTGTGTCGATTTTAACTTAGATTTCATAAGAACATAGACTACTGGAAAAAATTAAGGGAACAAAAAAAATCAGAAATTTTTTAGTAATATTTGACAGGCTGTGTCTAAGTGAAAAATGGTCATATAGAGATTTAAAAAAGCAGTTCGAAGTTTGTCTCTAGCTTCAAGATCTTTTGACAAAAAAATTTTTTGAGATTATTTTATTGTGCAATGATAGGATATAGCGCGAGAAAATAATTTTTCAAATTTTTTTATTTTTTAAAGTTATAGTTGAGGATCTATGGGCTCAGGATTTTTTTCCACTTAGACTGATGCGTAGCTCAGTTAGCTTAATTATTCAGCTTTAATTTTGTTTTGTTTTTGGTCTCTGCATGTCAATTTTTTATTAATATATCCGTCTTTGAATGAAAAAAGCTGCTTTTGTCTTTGATCATCAATATCTCGGCAACAAATAACCGCACAGTTTTAAGGGCGGATTTTCTGTTCTTGAAAAGAGAGATCTTGAATCTAGAGATGTGAAGCTTCAAACTACTTCTATTAATTTCCATACGACTATTTTTCACTGAAAAAAAAACTGCCAAAAATCACTAAAATATTTCTGATACATATTTTTTTGTTCCCTCAATTTCTTCCAATAGTGTAGAATAAAAAATGTTATTGACATTGTACCTTTACCACTTCTTAGTAATCATTTCGAGCGTATGTCCAAAAGAAATTTATTTCCATAACGCATTTTTTGGCATCCTGTTATTTAGAAGCACCCATTATTTTTGTTAAATATATATCAAAATTTAAATGAAGGTTTGTGAATTTGGTTATAATAGGGATAGTTTTATGAGATTTGAAACAAATTGCTATTTTTTTATAAATGTCTAAAACATATTCCACCTGAAAAAATGTAACCTATACGATATAATTTGATTGCCTTTGCTATACTTTCTCGTTAGAGAAGCAATAAAAAGTACACCTCTGCATTTATTTTAACTTTAATATTATCCCCTTAAAGAAACTACTTAAGATAACGCCTACATTGACACGAATTTAGCTTTATACTAATTTCAAACTTAAAATTAGTTACAAATTGCACTTTGAACGTTACTCAATATTAATTTCAGCTTCAATTTTAATTATTAAAGTCACTTTAAAACTTCTGAAACAATTATAACTTTTCTTCTCAAGATAAAGATGTAAAAAGTTCTATTCTCAAATTTCTATAGAAAGAAGTCCATAACAAAATTTACAATGTCATTAAATTCTTTTTAAAATTGTACGTTTTATATACAAGAAATAAATTGCATAGCGATATTTGTTTTTAAAATTCATAATATACTAAACTCATCTATACAGGGTGAGTCGAGAGAATCGCACCAAACTCCAGGAATGGATTCTACTGTCCAAATAATACAAAAACTCAAATGTTTTTATGCGATTTACAATTTGTTTTCAAGTTATAGCGTAATTAATTACAAATTTTAAAAATTTTAAATCAGAGTAGGTAGTGATTTTATGTTGCAATAGTTTAACATTTGATTATAGGTTTGTACGATCAGAGTGTTACAAAATGACAAGAACTTATTTAAATTTAACTGATGCAAATATGGTGTTTGTTTATGGTTTTTGTAATAGGAATGCTAATGCTGCTGTTGGAGAATATCGTCAATCGTTTCAATATCACAGATGTTCTGATAAAGATGTATTTATCAAAATTTTCAACAAACTGTGCAAAGCCAGAATGCTTGTCAGTGCTAGTATAACATCTGAACGGGCGCATCGACAAGGTTTAGAAGAAGTAGAAAATATTCTGGGTCTAGTAGAAGAATTGCTTACTCAATTGGGAATTCCATAAAGAAAGAGTAATGAAAACCCTTCACGAACAAGATATATCCGTACCATGTATAGAGAGTAAAACATCTACAATCGGAAGATTATGCCAAGCATATCGAGTTTTGTCTATGGATCAATAATAATCCTCTTGTTGTATCCCGCACACTCTCTACGGATGAAGCAACATTCACTCGTGAAGGCATAACTATTACTCCGAACTCTTATGTATGGTCAGAAGTACATACTCACGCCACACTCGAAAGTAATTTTCAGCATAGGTTTTCGATAAACGTGTGGTGTGGTATGATCGATAGTTATTTAATTGGCCCTTTCATTTTGGAGAATCGATTCACAGAAGACTTAAATTTTTTGCAAAATGAATTTCAAGTACAAATAGAGGATGTTCCTTGAAACAGGAGACGAATATACTACCAGTACGAGGGAGCTCGTCCAGTCAAGCTACATTGGAACGAGAGATTTCCAGGGCATTGGATTGGCCGCGGTGGTCCTATTAGTTGACCTCCAAAATCTCCAGACCTCACAGCACAAGATTGCTGTTTATGGGGCTGGTTTAAAATTGAAGTGTACAGAGTTAGAGTGAACACTCGAGAGGCACTAATTCGACGTGTCATCAATACTGAAGCACTTATTAAAGAAAGACATGCAGCAATCAGTAGAGACGCCCTTGGCAGACGAAACAGAAACATTTCGTTTTTGAACATTTAATCAAAGAACGCTATGCTTGGTAGAATATCAAATTATTATTTTTTGTTGAAATGTACGTCGTAGCTTGAAAACAAATAATTACAATCGCATAACAACGTTTGAGTTTCTTCTATTATGTTAACGGGTACAGGGTGATTCACTATATTTTGACCCCCTTTACCTTTTTTGTTTTGAGAGTTATAAAAAATGTGAAATATAAAAGTTGCACGAGTTTTTATGAATTTTTCGAAAATGATAGTAGAAAAACAAATGAAGTCCAAACAAAATGGCCGCGGATGTTAACTTTGTTAAGTTAAATGGAGCACCCTGTATATTTTTACATATTTGGATAGAACGTTCCCTGTCGAGCATAGTCATGTAAGGTTTGTTGAGTCCATCGCTGACAATAAGCGAGATACTATTAAAAAACGAAAATAAGGTTTTTTATTAAGAAAATAAGACATCTTGTAATTGTTAAACATTTTTCAGGCATTTTTCTGCCTTTTTCCAATTACGTAAGGATTTACAGATTTAGTTATAATATATTGATATGGTCCAAAATGCGTATAGGTATTTTAATTAAATATCACTAATTATAGTCCGGGAGGCAGCGACAGAAATTTTGCACCAATTCCTACAAAGCTGATTTTTTCTCATTTTGTTGTTTTGATATCGTAAGTAAACGGAACGGCAGTCTACCGCGCCAATGTGGGGGCAAACGTTAGTAGCAATTGTTTAAACATGTAAATAAATAATACTTAAATGCCTTATACCTACAAGGCTGAAACTTTTTAGAGTGATCAATTATACCTAAAAATACAGTATAGTGATAGTCTACCGCGTCGGAAGGGGGGCCATCAAGGGTCTACCACCCACGCAAGGTGTTGAAAAATTAACTTTTTTGACTTATTTCTACAAGGCTGAATTTTTTTCTCAAATACTTTAGTTTATAAGAGAACCAAAAAAAAACAGTCTACCGATCATCTAAGGGTGCAAAGCCTTGATAGACGCAATGGAATGCACGATCTCCCGAGCGCAGTCGCTGCGCCGATTCACTGTAAGCCGCTCTGAATAATAACTCATACCGGGATTAAATTACAATCTACAAAGCTGCTTTTTTGTCTATAGATATCTTACAATAATTATTGTCAAATAAACGTCTTATACCTTCGATACGAGGTGGCTAAAGCTTCGGTAGACGTGGCGAAAGTTTTTGCGCGGAAGTTGCTTAAAATTCCAAATTTATTATTAATTATAATTTTTTGAGCTTACACCATTATTTAAACGTATGATATAGTAACAACGAGCGAGCGTTAGCGAGCGAGATTTTTGCTAGTATAATAGGTATTAACAAAAGTTAAAAAATTTTTTTTTTCAAATAACTGACCTTTTTCTTTTTTAACATTGAATAATTAAATTTATTTCACTTTTACTTATAATTTATAACAATAATACTTTTCGATAATAGCGCGCGAAATGCTTGATTTGCGATTCATCATCACATTCATCAATTACACTCGTGCGAGAATTATTCTATCGCACTAGTATCGAACAATATTTTACGACACTTATTTATAAAATAAATGATAACAACGCAAATGTTTTTTATTACAACAATATAGTAATTATATAAAAAATAAATATATTTTTCTTATTCCTCATCGCTACTGACATTTGATTCCTCATCGCCTTCCATATCATCACTATCTTCATCCTCATCATCTTTCTGGTCACACACTCCATCATTTTCTTTAAGGTATTGACAACCGTCATTTGCAATTTCTGTATCTGCAAATAGCAATATATTATTAAATATTTATTATATTATGCTAACATAAATTCACCCCCTTTAGGGTCTGAAAGTCATTTTTTAATTGAGTTTTAGACCTCCTTAAAATGCAAATATGTGTACCTGAATCTTTATCGTTCTGTAGATCAAACGTCACATCGATCAGTGATGTTTTTGAAAGCTTACAAAACTACTAACGATAAAATCTTTCGTCAAAAGGTCAAGAGTTTCGATGCATCTGCTTTACCACCTTGTCAATCAGAGCTCCGAGAACACATACTCCGAACAGCATATATTGCACAAATTTGGAGTAATGCTCACTTAAAAGAGCCTACAACATTATCCCCACTCGACTGTGGCTGGAAAGTGGATGAGAATGCAAGATATGATTTTAATTGGTTTAGTGGCGACCAATTGCCTCAGTCAATCGATGATGTGACGTTTGATCTACAGAACGATAAAGATTCAGGTACACATATTTGCATTTTAAGGAGGTCTAAAACTCAATTAAAAAATGACTTTCAGACCCTAAAGGGGGTGAATTTATGTTAGCATAATATAATAAATATTTAATAATATATTGCTATTTGCAGATACAGAAATTGCAAATGACGGTTGTCAATACCTTAAAGAAAATGATGGAGTGTGTGACCAGAAAGATGATGAGGATGAAGATAGTGATGATATGGAAGGCGATGAGGAATCAAATGTCAGTAGCGATGAGGAATAAGAAAAATATATTTATTTTTTATATAATTACTATATTGTTGTAATAAAAAACATTTGCGTTGTTATCATTTATTTTATAAATAAGTGTCGTAAAATATTGTTCGATACTAGTGCGATAGAATAATTCTCGCACGAGTGTAATTGACGAATGTGATGATGAATCGCAAATCAAGCATTTCGCGCGCTATTATCGAAAAGTATTATTGTTATAAATTATAAGTAAAAGTGAAATAAATTTAATTATTCAATGTTAAAAAAGAAAAAGGTCAGTTATTTGAAAAAAAAAATTTTTGAACTTTTGTTAATACCTATTATACTAGCAAAAATCTCGCTCGCTAACTCTCGCTCGTTGTTACTATATCATACGTTTAAATAATGGTGTAAGCTCAAAAAATTATAATTAATAATAAATTTGGAATTTTAAGCAACTTCCGCGCAAAAACTTTCGCCACGTCTACCGAAGCTTTAGCCACCTCGTATCGAAGGTATAATACGTTTATTTGACAATAATTATCGTAAGATATCTATAGACAAAAAAGCAGCTTTGTAGATTGTAATTTAATCCCGGTATGAGTTATTATTCAGAGCGGCTTACAGTGAATCGGCGCAGCGACTGCGCTCGGGAGATCGTGCATTCCATTGCGTCTATCAAAGCTTTGCACCCTTAGATGATCGGTAGACTGTTTTTTTTGGTTCTCTTATAAACTAAAGTATTTGAGAAAAAAAATTCAGCCTTGTAGAAATAAGTCAAAAAAGTTAATTTTTCAACACCTTGCGTGGGTGGTAGACCCTTGATGGCCCCCCTTCCGACGCGGTAGACTATCACTATACTGTATTTTTAGGTATAATTGATCACTCTAAAAAGTTTCAGCCTTGTAGGTATAAGGCATTTAAGTATTATTTATTTACATGTTTAAAAAATTGTTACTAACGTTTGCCCCCACATTGGCGCGGTAGACTGCCGTTCCGTTTACTTACGATATCAAAACAACAAAATGAGAAAAAATCAACTTTGTAGGAATAATTACATCAATAATGTCGCTGCCTCACGGGCTATTAGGCCGTGAGATGCCTAATTACTCATGTTATATGGCAGGCCGTGACAGTGACAGGTAATGTCATGACAACATTGTTATTGTTTGACATTTTGTATTATTATTTAATTAAAGTGGGTTTCACAGAAGAAATTGAAATATTATAAGAATTAAAATAGAGCAAAGTTCTTCTCCATACTCTATTTTAATTCTAAATAATTTTAAACTTCTGTGTAACCTATTTTAATTAAATAATAGTACATACTGCCAATCAATAACAATGTTGTCAAGACATTACTACCTGTCACTGTCACGACCTACCGTATAATGTCCATGGGTAATTAGACCTCTCACAGTCTAATTAGTGATTTTTCGTTACATTACCTATACGCATTTTGGACCGTATCAATGTCCGATATATCAAAATAAGTCCTTACGTAATTGGAAAAAAAGGCAGAAATGCCTGAAAGAGGTCTAACAATTGCAAGATATATTATTTTCTTAATAAAAAACCTTCTTTTCGATTTTTAAAAGTATCTTGCTTATTGTTAGAGATAGGCCCACGAACCCTATATGGCTATGCTCGACAGGGAACGTTCTATCCAAATATGTAAAAATATACAGGGTGTTCCATTTAACTTAACAAAGTTAACATCCGCAGCCATTTTGGTTGGACTTCATTTGTTTTCCTACTATCATTTTCGAAAAACTCGTAAAAAATAGTGCAACTTTTATATTTCACATTTTTTTATAACTCTTAAAACAAAAAAGTTAAAGGGGTGTCAAAATATAGTGAATCACCCTGTACAATCCATTCCTGGAGTTTGATGCGATTCTCCCAACTCAGCCTGTATATGAAACTGTAATGTGATGTGATTAAGGCGGTCACACCCAAATTGTCTTCCTGCTAATTTTGCTTACATAGAGTGTTTCTTTAATATTATCGCGAAAAACTATAGGGAACGGTAGATACCACGCCAAAAAGTAAGAGGATTTTCTAATATAAATTTATCTGCTTTCTAGTTATACAGGTGGTCCGAATATTATACAGGAAACTTCGAGGGCAGATAGATCTCTTTAAAATAATATGTGTTTGCCTTATAAACGTAGGTCTGAAACGGCACCGTTTTAGAGATACAGGATGTTGAAGTTGTCCAAAAAAAAATGATTTTTTGTTTATATCTTCGGAATCTATTAACCGATCTCAATAAAATTTGGTACATATAATGTACGATAGTAGGCCTTATATCCCCTGAAATATGAGCTTTAAAGGTTCAACCAGTGGTGTACAACTGGACAGGGGTCACCCCCTTTTTTACAAAAAAAACCTACGCCACTGCATTTTTTACATGTCATTGTAAATGATTTATATTTTAATGCACAAAATACATAAAAAAGTTGACTGGAATTTTTTCCCTAAGATTCCCCGTTCTCAAGTTATTCATACCAATACAATCCCCTTGTGGCAGACACTTCTAACGATAATATTACAAGAATATTTGTTTATGTTTAAAATTATTTACACTATTTTCTACACCACCTGTGAGGTAGTGCGCGATATAAACAAAAAATCATTTTTTTTTTTAAACCTCAACACCCTGTATCTCTAAAACGGGGTCGTTCCAGACCTATGTTAATAAGGCTAACACATATTATTTTAAAGAGATCTATCTACCCTCGAAGTTTCCTGCATAAAATTCGGACCACCCTGTATACTTTTAAAACAATAGGTTTCACTTTTTAGTTTATTTCTCACAGTTGAAGAAACAGAAGAATGCAATTTGAGATGTTACTTTATCTTATAAAAGCGTGTTCAAATTTGTATCTCTTAGCTGTTTATACAAAATTAAAAATTTGAAAATCACGTCATTAAAAACTTGACTCCCTTAAAAACTTTTCTCTCTTTCATTTTCTCACTAAAATATTCCGTTTTTCTATTTGAGGATATCGAAATACTTGCACAAATACTCTTTGCCAACAAAACTAATCTTTGCCAACAAAACTAATTTCTCTAGGGGTGCCATAATGAAATTTCATAACAATCATATAGGGACTTATGAAAACTCAAATGCGGTATCAGAAAGCCGTCAACACCAGTTTTCCCCTTAACGCGTGGGTGGGAATTGTTGAAGACTTTCTGATTGGTCTATTATTTCTCCTGGGCAGATTGACTAGTGAAATTGATCAGATTTCTTAAATAGTAATATCAACACTGCTTGAAGAAGTCCCTGTTTTGTTAAGACAATAAATGTTGTCGATGGTGTTGCAGCAAATTTTGATTTGGTTGCTCAAGATTACAGACGGTTTTTAAATCCTTCTGCTGGCGTTCACAAATTACAAGAATTGTAAAAGGATAATCTTGGGAACGATAGCGAATAAATTTTTGAAATTTGGCTGATGTATAATTTTACACGCCCTCTTCGAAATGAAAGCCCACTGGGGTTGACATTTACTAAAATAATCGATAATGTCGTATCTCTTACTTGGACCATCCTGAATATAGTAATTATAAAAAAGTACGCATCTTATAAAACTCATCGACGTTTATGAGCATTTTTCTAAACAATTTTGTATAATATTCTTCAAGTTAGTGACTACTGACTTGCATTTGTATATCGAGCTGGCTACGGTTCGACTACAAAGTCTGCTGTAGATAGTAAGAAAGGTATGGACAGCGGAAATTCGTATAATAAAAATACAGAGTTATGATTGCGTTTTTACAGACTTTCCCAAGGAATAGGTTGCATTTGAGCTACGTTTGATGTCAATTTCTATGAGAATCGCAAAAGCTCTCTTTGCTTTTCAGACTATTCTCTGCATTATAATCCAGAACTAACCAGCCCTGTGCATAATTGAGAGTAAAAAACTGTAGATTATTTTCATACCTAGTGGAATAAGACTAAACTACTGTAGACGAAACTGCGGAGATAAAATTAATAAAATGTTTTATTATTAATTCTGAGGCCTGATGTTACATTTTTCACTGACGAATGTGTGTGTCTGAAAGTAATCACTAGAGAACCGATATCAAGGATACATATATAGGGTGTCCCAGCGAAAACAAGACAGAGCGAATAACTCTCAGGAAAATTATTTTTTCCAAAAAACGCCGAAACAGGTCGATTTTTTATTGATATTACTGTATGGAGACTGGAAGTCATTAATTTGATCAATTAATTGGCTGACATAATAATTTGCAAATAAATTTGTAAAAAGTAAATTTTTTATTAACAACCTGTATCTCCGAAACTAATCGATCAAATTCAAAATATAAAACAAGCTTCTGTAAAGAATTAGAATACCTTTTGTAACGTGAGGGGTTGTTTCTTTAATTATCTATCTACCACTTCTCGAAAGGGAGTTTATAATTATAATTACACTTTAATTAATACGTGTGAACTTAGATGTGTTGTACGTTCAGAGAATGAATATCAGACACTTACCGTATGTCGCTCATGCACAAGGTAATCCAGTAGTTGGTAGTATAGACATTTACGTTGGAAGAACAAGAAAACACCAAAACTTTCCAGGAAGGGTTTTAATAACAATAAAAACAAAACAAACAAACAAAATAACGACACAACGGCCCGAACAACATTATTAATTAATTTATTTACACGCGACAGCGTACAGGGAACGCGAGATCCATAGCAAAATTTGGAATGACTATCCATTATTAAATTAACCCGAGACTCTAAAACTAAGAAGACTGCTCAATGTGGAACCCAAGGATATATTGCCTGTTTTCCGGAGATATCTCCTGAATTCGACACCTCGCTTCGACACGCCCATTTCTTGGGTCCAGAAGTTTCTGTTCTTATCTTATTGGTGGGCTCCTGAATATCGGGACGCTTTGGTATAACTATACTATGTTAATAATTACCTAATTGACTGGACTTACATTTATATAAATAATTCTGTAACTAACTGAACTCGCAAGTAACCCTAGCCTTCCTCTAGCGACTCCGCGTAGCAATACGGGACGTATTAGTCAATCTCATTTAATCTATTCTTATAGCTTGGAAAATCCGCCTAAAAGCCAGCTATTTGATCTATTATTATTTTTCTAACAACTCCTAACAACTTATTCTTGGAATTCATACGTTCTTTGGAATGCATTTCGCGCGTTATTTGAAATATCGATTTTTCTCTTTATACCAGATGCTCAACACATGGTCCCGACAGTCTAAGTGAACTTGTTCAAATACACTGTTAAATTTCATGAAGCCTTCTCCGAAGGACGGCCTTGTGGCGACGCTAAACTTACTTGAAAACTCTTAACTTTTCGATAAATTAGTGTTGACTGAAATATTTTACTTTTTGGCCCATCCGTTACGAGAACTAATAAATAAATTACCACGCGTCTCGGCTTTTGTTACACCTTCAACCGATGTGTCACTTCCCTATTAAGATTTTTGGTGGTTGCCCTCCCTCCCTAGGGCGTTAGTCTGTAACAAGAAATTCGCTCTCTTTCGTTTTCGCTGTGACACTCTGTATACCGGGTGTCCAAAAAGGCTGGAAATACCTGAATAATTTCCCAGGTAAATTATTTTTGAAAAATTTTAATTTTATTCCTGTAGTAACTTTTAGTGACGTTGAATTTGACCTTGACGATGACCTTGAAGGTTACTTCAAGGTCACCTCCATTTTTTAAATGGAAACCCCTTTTTCGACGTTGGCAATTGCAAGTGCGGAAAATTTTACGTCCGAAAACTCTAAGGTCATAAATCAGGGTTGACCTTGAAGGTCACTCAAAGGTTATTTAAATTTGACAGGGCTGAATATCTCCGTTTCTCCAGGATGCTATCGAGAAAATAGTACAAAGCTCACTTTAGTTATTTTGTTTAATTGCAATTAGTAGTGACCTCAAATTCGACCTTCTTGGTGTCCGTCAAGGTCATTTCAAGGTCAGTTTTTTTTACTGAAAATCTCATGTGACGTCGGCAATCAAATGAGCCGAAGTTTTAATACTTTTACTTTTAGCGTTACCCAGGAACAACGACGTGGACGTAGTAGTTCCTGTTCACTTTGGAGTGCTTTATTATCGTGAAAAAATTTGACCTTGAAATTTGAGGGCTGAATATCTCCGAAGGACGCAGTTGAGAAAATAGTACAAAGCTCACTTTAGTTATTTTGTTTAATTGCAATTGGTAGTAACCTCAAACTCGACCTTCTTGGTGTCCTTCAAGGTCATTTCAAGGTCAGTTTTTTTTACTGAAATCTCCTCATGTGACGTCGGCAATCAAATGAGCGGAAGTTTTCATACTTTTACTTTTAGCGTTACCCAGGAACAACGACGTGGACGTAGTAATTTCTGTTAACTTTGGGCGCTTTATTATCGTGAAAAAAAAATTGTCCTTGAAATGACCTTGAAGGACACCAAGAAGGTCGAATTTGAGGTCACCAGCAATTGCAATTAAACAAAATATCTAATGTGAGCATTGTACTATTCAACTGCGTCCTTCGGAGATATCCAGCCCTCAAATTTAAATAACCTTTGAATGACCTTCAAGGTCAAACCTGATTTATGACCTTAGAGTGTTTGGACGTAAAATTTCCCGCTCTTTCGATTGCCGATGTCAAAAAAGGGGTTTTACATTTAAAAAAATGGAGGTGACCTTGAAATAATCTTCAAGGTCATCATCAAGGTCAAATCCAACGTCACCATTGAATTCCTCGTCAAAAGTTACTACAAGAATGACCTTAACATTTTTCAAAAATAATTTATCTGGGAAATTATTCAGGTGTTTCCAGACTTTTTGGACACCCGGTATGCTAAAGTCCACGTACAACTATCGAAATAAGACGTTCTTAAGTTTTTAACTGATATCCATCTGCATTGAACTACACCGGTAATATCTAGTAAATGTTAGTATATCGAGATATCGGTTTCAAGTCCTTATAAGTATGTTATAGGTGAGATAATCTCCAAAGGATCCAGCCATTTTTGATGTCTATAACAATATAACAGAGTGCCTATGAATGGTCACTGCTACTCATGGCCTAGTCCTTCAATATAGTCACACTAGCAGAGAACGACCCGCGATCCAGCAGATACCATGAAGGCATGACCTATCACTAACAAGGCAAACCGATCTTTAACTGATTATATTACGGGAAACCATTGAGGACTGGTAAAAACGAAACCGGTATTTGCCTGGTATATTCGATTGACGAATGATGTTTACTAGGTATTGGTAGTATAATTCAATTATGGTCGTGATAGTATACCGCGAAGTAGTTGATTCCAACGATATCATAAGTCATATCAAAATCGGTTCGCCTACATTCCTGCGAAACAACAGATCGTTCTCTGCTAGTATATTGAAGGCTTAGCCATTGAGTAACAGTAATCATTCACTCAAATATGTCTTAGTAAGTTTATTTTAATAGGCAGTTAAACCATTTTTCAATATCTTAATGGCGTCACTGACATCCATCGCATGAAAATGACAAGTTTTATTTTATTCAATCTGTTCTGTTCCAGTTAATAATAATTTTTATATTAATAAAATGTGTGATTATTTTATACAGTGCAGAAGAAAGAAGTCTTATCACTTAAGATACAGCAGTTTTATTGAGTATCTCACATCACAACGAAAGGCTCCTCACCATCTTCTCGCTGGTTAAAGTATAAGATACTAAATGTTAAGAAAGTGTTCTCTCAAAGGTGGTTATATAAATTTGTATCAATTTCTGGTACCACAATGTCCCAACACTCCGCTATCAGATGATAAGTCACATAACTGTCAAACTTGAGCATCGTCCTGACTGCAGCGATGTCTTTCACGAAACGTCTTTGATACTGAAATTTCTTCTCTGGAGCTGTCTATATCAGCTGAATATGATTATATCGTTGCACATGACACTTTAAGCGTTGATGGATACTTAAAACGAGTGGAAAGTTGTAACGTAAAATAGAATAGTAATATGTTTTTGACAACTAATACACAGAACCTGCAGTGAGGGTTTGAACACTCTTTAATAATTCATCGAAATATGTGACCATACATTTTACAGTATTGCAAGACTTTCCCAGCACTTTTTCTATGTAAGTAGTTACTTTGTTTTTTTATTTCCATTCAAAACTACATTTGTAATGAAAATTTACGCTAGAACAACAAATCATGGTACTGTCAAGATATAGGACACTGTGTATATTTAAAGAAAATATTTATTAAAACAGAATATGAAGCAAATCGTATACCTATACGTTAGAACACAACTATTTATGAAAAAGTATTCAGCTCAAAGCAGTTTAGAACAATATCTTACTAAATATAAAAAATTTGCAAGACGAACGTAACCTTTCATTATCCCCATGTTTCAAGATGTAAATATACTCCCAGTTTTCCACTGAATTAAATATGAGAAAGGTTTTTAGTCAAAGTTTACTGTTTTATCTTCAGCGTAGCGTAAAATATAAACAGATATATGAACATGCTCAAACTTCAATCGTATATTCAAATAAAGGATATTTGTCACACGAACGTTGTCATACATTTTGAACCAAAACAAGAATTTCAATGAACAAAAATTCTTTCTGCTCAACTCAAACAGAAACTGTAATAAATATCACTATTAAATATGTACATAATATATCTTATGTCACACTAAAACGCTTGGCCAAATTTTAATGACGTATTCCACCTCACACACTAGCAAAAAAGTTTATGTACACATAGGGTTTCATTCAGTGGACCTTTTTTTCTGTATTAACATTACCCTTAGCCAGAGAAAAAATTTCGTTATAGTTTCGTTTCGTTATATAATATTCGAATATCTGAGGTACTGAAAAAGGCGTGTTTCAAAATAACTGACATATGAGAGAATAATGCAAAAAATTCTGTAATTTTATTAAATGAAACACCATGAATTTTCTTATTTCAGTTGAGGCTTCCTTTAAGTCCTTTATACAACCTTAAATATAGCGGATGGTTTTTGTAACATAGAAGTTCAAATATCTCGAGGAATGATTAGGAGGAGGAGGAATTTTTATTGTCATTTTTTTCGTAGATTGCTTATTTTTGGAGATACTTAAAAGTTTCAGTTTAAAAAAGTCACCCGGTATATTGGTTTTAAATACCACGTCATCAAGAGCTAACTTTTATAAAATTTTAGGAAGATATTTAATTAGGTCTATTTCATATGAAAATAGTGTTCTTTGAAATTATTAGTATGTACTATTATTATTATAATTTATATATATTTTTTATGCAACAACTTCTATTTTACTCGATTCTCTTTATGTTATTACTATAAAATCTACCTTTATGTTTAGAGACTTTTGAAATATAACATCTCAAAGACAACAATGGGATATTTTTGGAAATCTAATTAAGGAGAATGAATATTTATTAATAAACAGTTAAAATTAATTTTATTAAAAAATACCTATCCGTACAGTAATAAAGAAATCATAAAATCACGAGACAGTGTCCTAGGACAACCTAAATGTAGAATATGAAAATATATGTAGGACATATATTTTAAATAGATAAAATGAATTTTAAGATTTAGGTACGTAAGTACATCATTAATAATTTGATATTACGATCAATATATATAACCAGTGATTATGGTATTAACAGGCTGAAACAATTTTGAGACTTTTAGAAGTTTCGCCTGTCCGAGGTAAACAAAAATTAGTTGACATATCTCGGTTCAATTTTAGAAAAAAAATGAAAACTGCATTCCAATATATTGGGATAGATACGCGACATTACCTTGGCTGTTTTGCGATATAGAACCTTTTTATTTGTGAACCTTTTTTACTTCTGTAAGAAGACTTTTTATTCATATATTTCATATAATTCAATGATCAATTTTCTTTAACTCTTGGCTATTCAATTATAATAACGCAAACTTACATTATTTTCTATATATTTCGAAATTTACATAAAATTTGCATTCAGATAATACGTATATCATTTATAAAAAATATATTTTTTAAGAGGAGATAGAAAAACTTATTTTTTCATATGTTAACTATTTTATGTCCCAGTTAATGTGCCATGAATATATTTGTTGTATTGGTGTTGGGTTTCATCAGAGAAATATAATTTATTTATCATAACCGAAAAATTATAGAACACTATTGAGTACGCTATTGAATTCTAAAAGTTTACTGACGAAAATGCCAAGAATGGAAAACGTCCTGTAAGGTCAATTTTACCAGTCCATGCTATCTTCTATCTTCTATCTTCTCGGATATATTCGTACAATAAATAAAGTTAAATTTAGCCCACTTTGCACTTACACATATTATGCATGGCATTTTGCCGTTTACTTAAAAAACTATGCATCCTAGAAACACGCACATACTGAAAATGAATTCGAAGATACCTCAGTATAAAAAGAGTAACGTTTAAATAAATCACATTATGGTTTCACAAACGTCATATGTGAATATATCTGTACAAGAATATTGGAACTTATATTTACTTGGAATTTGTGGGAGTATGTTTACAAAATATGCTTACAAAAGCATATAAATCTTTTCTTATTTATTTTTCGACAGTCAGTGCGTTGTTTTTAAATTAATGGAGATAGAAAAAAAATCCTCAACAAAGGTTGTTCAGAAAAGTTAAAATTTTTGTTTTAATGAAAATTATTTGGGATATGTTCTGTATGTAGTTTGAATTATGTAAATTCTTTTCCTTCAAGGAAACATTTATGTAAAAGGTACTTTTTCTATATTTAAATTTATAATGTGCTCATATACATAGGTGCATGATTCCCATCTTGTGAATAACTATAGACTAGACTAGTAGCAATACTATCTAACCTGAAATATTTATGTGGTATGTATCCACAAGTTCGTAACTCCTTATCATATCAACATAGTTTTATGGAGAAAAAAATTTTGTAAATTAACGAAGCCATCAGGATGAAAATGAGTCTCATCGCTGAATATGATTTTGTTCGAGAAATCAACGTCCATAATCAATTCAACGAACTCTGCGTGATCAGCAGGGTTGACTTCTTGATTGTGAACTGTAGTTTTAAAATATTGCTCAACAGTGAAATGTAGCGCTACATTTTTAATAATACCTACATACTGAATTGTCAACTGGTACACTGTCTTGTTTTTCGTTATTAACACTTTACTGCACAAATGGCACAAAATTCAAATCATCCGGGAATTTTGGGACGCCCGATATTACTATGTAGGTAGATAAATGTAGGTACATATCTATCAAGACACACTTGATTCAACATATTCTGTTGTGTGTAGTTATATTCCCCTAACTTAACATAACCCAACAAGAATCATTATTATTTTTTTATTCATTCAAGGAAATAACATGTTTATCCCTCTCAATATTTGCTATAAAAGATATTTAGAGAAATATATAAATGTTTTAAAACGCATCTATCGGAATCGACAGTTAATTATTTCACTTCTATTGAAGAAAGAAACGTTTATTCATTGTTGCTTGTTTTTCAAGTTTGGAAGTAAGTAAAGCTCTGACATTCATTTCACGGAGCACTCAAATAAATTGAAAATATATATCAACACAGGTGTTACATTCTCAGAAAGAATTTTAGTATTACAAAAAAATAGGGAAATTGCTCAAAAAACGAAATGAAGCGAATACAGTATAGTTATACCAAAAATACTATTTCCAACATGGAACATTTTTGGAAAAATGTGATTTTACCTTATATGGGTTTTTTTGCGATTTTGAGAGAACTACGAGGCTTACAGACCCCGCTTAGTTTAAAGGTAATAAAATTGCCTACAAATTATATTCTACAAGTTCTACTCGTAGGATCAATGGTTTCGACGCAATTTCGGTCCAAAGAAGGTCTAAAACTAAAATTTTCAATTTTTGGAAAAACTGGCCTATTTTCAAAGTGCCGTAATTCGGTAACCAACTGAGCTACAGAGCTCAGATTAGGCTTAGTTTGTCACAAATTTGTTGCTCTTAAAAAGTGTATAGAGTATCTCCACGAAAAATGCATGGATTAGGAGATATAGAGCAGAATCTGAATCAAGTCCAAAAATTTCGCAATTTTTGGTAAAAATTTTTCCACAACTTGTTGAGTTGCAAACTTGGGTATACATAGCCCTAATGGATCCAAACAACATACTAAAAAATCAGAGATACATCATGTTTTGCGAATTTATTGTCGATTTTGACCGGCCTAATATTATAGCCAGGTATTCGAATATTTAGATGAAAGTAGGATGTGCTACTTTTTTGTGACCGTGCATTTCGTCCAAAAGTATGTTTTAACAATATTTTGATTTTTATAGCTTCAACTGTTCTATCATATCCTTGCACAAGGTGTAAAATGCAGTTCCAGTGGCACTGGTGTAATGTCTGAATTTTTTCAATACGGAAAAAGCTATAGTATAAAATTACTACATGTACTATTACACTGTTTGTAATATGACTTTTAAGTTATTCTTATTATTTTTGACATTGATAGTACATGTGAGGCCAAAAAACGTAAGTTAAATTATTTATCTTCAAAGTATAAACAGTTTAAAGTAATTGTAAAAAAACATGTCTTTCACTTTGTTAGTTACCTTTATGCATTTCAAAACAATAAAAAAAAATTTAAGTGACTATTTGAAAGACATTCTAGGGGTTCTTCCTGGGGTAAAGCGCATATGCTTATTTGGTAGTTTTCTTTTAATTCCGTGAATTTGAAGACAGAAAAACAATTTTTTCACTGAGGTACAGTTATGAGAAATTAAAAAAATAGTATTTGTTGATTTTTAATTTTTTCTTTACGTTGAACGAGTAATTGAAAAGTAAAACGGTTCCAATAATACATTCTGTTACATCATTGATTAAATGGAAAATCAAAATTTACGCAATTTAAGTTTAATTTATCTTCTAATCGTCATTAATAACGACAGAAATTGCGAAACAAGTTAAACTAATTAGTCAGCTGCCTACTAAATTCACCCCTGCTTTGACGGGATATATAACAGTTCAAGGAAAGATATTAAAATATTTGTTTATATTGTCAACAGCGATTCATTCCGGAGATAGGGGTACACCCAAATTATTTTTTTCTGAATTATTGTTGGCTTTCATACTGAGACCGCAAGGTGGCTATCGTTAAAATGGGCTTTACTCCAAAGGCATTATATTGAAGGTATATGTAATTGAATTTGGCTTGTTTTTTTGCATTATTCAAGTGGGATGTCTTGAAAAATAAATTAGATTTTTATTTCGTCAAGAGAAGGAAACATTTAGAACACCCGTATCTAGATAAATTAAAAAAATGGCAATCAATTTCCTGAGATTAAAAAAAAAATTAAAAAAAGTGGTGGTGATGGTAGATGCCCGTGAAATTTTTAGATGTCACGATGAAATAAAAACCAACTTCTTCCAAAGCTTCTGTTTTCACTTTTGCTTACTTTTTTTTAATTAACCTAATATACTTCTCTCTTCGTTTATCTCTTAAGTTATAGGGTGTATCAAAAGAAAAACAGGATTTTATACGAGGAAAAACAATTTTATTAATTAAAAACATGACTAACGGCGCACTGAGGTTACGGGAATATCCGCCACACTATCACTCACCGTAGCAATATTTTCGGTTGAAATGCCAGTATGAGACCGGCCTATTTTTTTATTGTCTGCAATCGAACCTGTTTCTTCAAATTTGGTAACTGATCTTTTCACAGTTGTTTCATTAGGGACGTCATTTTAGCGAAAATTCCACGTAATTTGCGCACAGTCTCAGATACATACTCTCCGTACTTGTAATGAATTTTCACAATCTTCACTGGCTCATCCATCGTATATCGCTCCATTTTGCCTAACTGCAAAATGTGACATGAACAATGCTGCCAATGAATGAAAATAGCGCACAATTTATATCCTACGTTACTTTTGAGACACCTTGCAGTATGAATTTTGATATTATATATAGAAGGAAATCAATAAATAGTCGGCGATTATAAATAACGCTTTTCAGGTACCTAGTAAAAATGTTTATTCTGTATATTTAAGCATCATAAAAAATTGAATAAACGCAGCACTGAATTGAAGAATCTCTGAAACAACGTAGCAAATATATCCGCAGAGCCATCGCTATATTTTGTGCTGGTAATGATCTCTCCTATATAAGCTGTGTTTGTAGAAAAGCTGGGGTTTATCCAAAATTCGCTGTTGCTGCGAATAATTTTTGTGGGTAACAGGAAAGCCCGTGCTTAACATTAAATTGTCTGTAAAATTTGTTCACATACATGCTTGTTGCAATCTAAGCGTTTCGAAGACATGAAAGCGTATTTACTTATTAATATTTACTTTACCAAATTTTAAAGGGAAAAGGATATTAGACATAAAAGGATATTAGACATCTACTACCTACCTTCATGTTATTACTTCGTATTCCCAAATTTGTAGTAGTTCTTCTTTGTTTTATCAAATATTGTTTTGTTTTTCGTAATTTTGTTTATCATAAGTTTGATTTGGTCTACTGAGATATTTTTAAGTCAAGTTCTCACCTACAGAAAAAGAAAATAAATCATAATTGAATAATATGCTGTTTTAAAGATGATGAGAAGAAAATAACAGATAGATATTACTATATCCCAAAAATGAAAGTACCTTTGCGCTAAAAAGATCATGTCGAATAAAAAGTATATATCGTACTGTTAAGAGACAAAGAAGATAAATAAATGGATAAATAGTAAATAAATAAAAAAAACTTATTACTGTACAGAGTATGAATTAATTCCAAAGCCAAACTTCTGTTAAGATGTCCTGTTGACATAGCCTCTTTTAAATATCTTCTGGAACAGATAAAGTATTATATTTATACAAGGTCATAGAAAAATGGATTGTGTGAAAACCAATTTTTCGTAACCAGTATGATAAAGAAATTGTGTACGAAAAACTACAAGAAAATATGGTTTAGAACCAATATCCCAAAGAAATTTAATAAGATTCAGCGTGCAAGAACCGAAGAAAAACGTGGATAAATAAATATCAGTTGATCCAAAATTCACGCAAGATCTGAATTTTGTGCCATTTGTGCGGTAAAGTCTTGCCAACGAAAAAAAAGACAGCATGTTCGTGAGAGTGTTGCTGAGAGTCCAGAAAAATTAATTCGGCACCGTGGTCAAGAAGTGGACATTTCGAGACGCTCTCTACATCGTATTCTCACGAAAGATTTACATCTTCATGCTTACAAAGTTCAATTGACTCAAAGAATGGATTATGGAACAACAATTGGATGCTGATTTTTTTTAACAAAATCATCTTCAGTAATGCCAACATTATTTGCGGTTTAGAAAATCCGCGAGTGATTGTTGAGGAACAAATGCTTCCACAACCTGTCACTGTCTTGTGCGGATTTTCGACTGGAGGCATCATCGGACCATTCTTCGTCGAAAATGCGGCTCGTCAGCAATAACAGATAATGGTGGAAAATTTCGACAAAAGAGTGAGCATGTCCCAGCAAAACCGTGATAACCATTTACCCAATATGCTGTTCCATACATAACCATATACTGTATGTATACTTTATCAATCAATATCAATAAAGAATTTACAGTTTTTAATTAAAAATGTGTTCTATCAAAATTACTTCTTGCATGACTTTTTGGGACGCCCTTTATAAGTGTTCCAGCAAGCAGAGAAAAAATAAAAGGACAGTCCATTAAAAATTGAAGCCTGTAGAAGAATCGAAAAAACAATAAATAAACCTTTGGTTACTTGTCAGAATCTGAAGATATGATATTAAGAAAGTATGACGATTTATCGAATCTACCACAAAAAGAAGAATACGATGAATAAATGAGTACAATATTATGGTGACTAATTAAACAAAATAATTACTTTTAGCTTTTGGTATAAATAGTTTTAGATACATTACTACTACTATGATTTTGTAATTTATAATAAAAAATATATATATAAATATATGTAATTAAAAAAACATACTGTTTTTTAACTTAACTTAACTAACTTAATACTAATCAACTTACCCTAATTGTTTTCCATTTGTTTTAAGAGTGTGTGTGTGTGTATATTCAAATTCAAGTTTATTTTAATGTAAACATTGCATTTCAAATTGTAAAATTAATTACATTTTGTCAAACAGCATCACGTCTTTGTTCTATTCTGGGTTCTAAAATTTATGAGTCGGGTAGTTGTTTACGTAATACAATCAATCTAATGTAGTACTAGGATCACTGAAATGCTAAAGAGAATATTGTAAATATTTATCCATCAGTTTATGTCAGCGTAACACAATGTACCGGTACGTTTACACTGGACAGCTATTAAAAATAACATTAGATTATAAATCACTGGTATTACTGCTTTTTCGCGAACGTAGCGGTGAATTATTTTGACAATAATCATCTTTGTGACGCCGTTTTAGTTATGTTAACGTTAATGAACAATATATCACAGCTTTTACATAAGAATTGGAAGTTAATACATGGCATGTATCTATAGTGCAATAATCAAAATATGAATAAATTTTTGCATAAAACATTTTCTGTTTATTATGTAAATATGATAAGTTTTTTCATGCATGTATCTGTTGTTGGTGCAATATTTTAAAATTCTTAAATACTCCACATTTTATTTAACGGGAATTTTAAATTCCCGAAACGTATCATGCTAATAGCTCCAATAACAATATCATTAAGAAAATGTAATTCTGGAAAAGAACTTATTGAAATTACTTCAGCTAACGGTTAATGCATTACCATTCTACCTCTTGAACTTAATGAAGCTATTTATTTATTGATCCTAAGTGTATCCACAGTTTAACTTACTTTTAGGATATGGTAGTTAGTTTTACTATAAGAGCATACTCTTAATCTGTTAATATCACTCTGTTAATATTGATGTATTATTCCACATATTACAGTATAATCAATCAAATGTTATATTTTTCCATAAATTTTGGATCAGTAATAAACCTGTGACGTTACAACAAAAAAAAGACATTGGGTTTATGTGTTCTTGTAAAATCACAAATGTAATACAGTCCGTACGATATTTGTTGAGATAGAATTCAAAGAAAAAAATAAGCCAATAAAGTTCTGTTATTGGAACTAGTGCAACAATTTACCGGAAGGGGCGTGCCTTGAAATTTTCCGCGTTATTTTCAGAATATTATAATATATAAGACTTTTTGGATTAAAATATGTTTTTATTTCTTTTACAGTACAAATTATAAATTATCTATATGTATTTAAATAACCTACTAATTTAATTTTTCGAAATCATTTTCGTCAATAGAACTTTCAGTATCCGAAGCTGTTATAAGTAATCAAGTCTTCTACTACCACATCAACGCGAATCTCGTTTTGCAAGTAATTATCTTCAACTTTAACAACACGTTTGCACAATTTCACCCAGTCTTCGACAGTAATTAATGAAAATTTATCTTTAGAGTCTGAGTTTTCACAGATTCTAATTTAAATAAAACGTTTTTCTTTGCTACATTGTTTTTAACTTGAGCTCATTTTAATCTGATTTAAATCAGAATGGTAGGGTGGAAGCCTCAAAGCTACGTGCCCGTTTCCTTGGAGTGACGATCGAATTTGTAGACAATGGGTTGTTTTTTATTATGTTTAATAATTTCATAAGCTGTGGCTTAAGCAAATTTGGGTATAAAGGTATATTTTTACTGATTAACCAGTCTACCAGTCTATCTAAGAGATTTGGAATCAACTTTTCTGTAAACAACTTCCAATTTTGCGAGTATATGTCGTCGTGGTAGTCTCCGGATTTCACCAGCACCGGCATAAACAGTAACTAATCGATTGCCTTTAGATATGGTTGATAGTAAAGTGTTACTAACATTGTCTGTCAAACTGTTGGAACTAGTATGGTCAGGGTGAATGTAGTAGTTGTAGTAGTAGTAAAGGGGCGGCCTCAGCCTAGCAATTAGGCCACGAGTGGGCCCTTTTTGACTACCCCGCCGTCCGATCACCTAACCACTCCCTGCCTCTGAACCTACCCGACGCCCTAATGAACGCCGGGATTTTGGTCCATGGAAGGTCTCTCACTTTATGTCTTATTCTCCCAAAGGCTGCACACTGTCCCAGAAGGTGGACTGGGGTGTCTTCCTCTTCGCCACATTTCGGGCATAGAGGGTCCTCCTCAATTCCTATTAAGCTTAAATGCCTCCTCAGTCTGCAGTGGCCTGTCTGAACCCCCACCATTTGGTTTAGGGCTCTTCGACTGAGGCTCAGCAGCCATCTCGTCTTGGATTTGCTAGGTCCATGTATAAAACTATGGGCCTGCCTACATCTTCTATTTCTCCTCCAATTCTGAACTAAAGTTTGATAGGCCCATTTATTGAGGGCCCCATTAATGCTGCCTCGTGTGATACCTACGATTGGTTCAGGTCTCTGTCCAAGTCCCCTGGACCCGAGACGAGCTAATTGATCCGCCCTCTCTTTACCAGGGATACCCATATGGCCTGAGACCCAAACCAACTCTACTTCTCTTCGTCTGGCCAATGACTCTAGAGCTATTCCACATTCCTAGACAAGGGCAGACCTAGTCCTCGGGGAGCTAACCGCTCTGAGCGCGGCCTGACTGTCGGAGCAGATATCTTCTCCTCTGCACAATTCCTTACCTCCTCCTTGCTTGCTATCATCAAAATAGCAAAAATCTCGGCCTGGAAGACTGTAGCATACATACCCAGTGAAAAGCTTTCCTGGATGCCGCTGCCTTCCAGATACATTCCTGCTCCTGAAAACTCGTCTTCTACCCGAGATCCATCAGTATAGCATACTAGGGATCCCGGGGAGAATATATCACCATCCTGCTTCCACTGCTCTCTCGAGCAGGGTGAATGTAAGTTTCATCTAAAAAGACAATTGGCCAATCTTGGCTCCTATAATACTAAATTTTGTCCAGATAGTTCAACCTTATAGCGCGGATATCAGTCTTCTCTATCAGCACCCGTTGATCGTTCTTAGTTTTCCTCCTGAATCCAAGTTTTTTAATAATGGTGTATAGGAAGGTTTGTTTTCCCGAATAGTCATATTCCGCACCTAATTTTTCTTGTAATTGTGTCAGAGTAACTCGACATCCTTCCGTTTTGTGAAAATTATAAATCATATTTCTAATATCCATTTATTCACATTGTCCTATGTTGGTTTTTGTATATATTCCCTTGCGTTTTTTAGGAGAACTAAATTTTATTTCACTATCACCATTGTTTAGAGCTTGTAACTCGACATTTCACTTAAGGTTTTCTGTATAGTGGCTAAGATACTCCTGCATCATTTGCAACACGGTTTGTTTACGCGCAATTATGCAACATCCGCTCTTTAACCAAGTCAACAGTATACTAACGTGACATGAACGTAAAAAGCATTCTGAGGCAGCGGCTCACGCATGTCTCGGTTGACCCGTTTGAATGCCATTGAATTACGACTCTCTTTCTGACAGCCCTACTAATAAATCTCTATTGGTGTCTGGAGATATTTTCATAAAAAGAAAACTGATAAACAAGCTCTACTGTCAATAAACACATTTTACTCATATGGATTAGGGTTTAGTTTTAGAGGTATACGGTTTCATAGTTTATCTTATTTAAAAGAATTAAGTTTTCGCTTACGTCGGATGATATGACTCCTGGCGAACACTCAACACAAATAACACGCCAAAGAGTAGTAGGTACCTTACAGCGGATAGTGTGAAAATTTGCTTTTTAGTAACCTTTGACAACTATGCATAGCCCAGTTCCCAATTTTAAAACTAACGCGTGCCGTTGTTTGAAGTCACAAGAGGACAGAATTTGAAAAATAAACTATTGATATGTGTTTCTAAAGGTCAAAAGTAGCTTCAGTATAAATATGACCCCCATTCAGAGTTACGCCCTGTATATTATATATTTTTTAAATTAAGAAAACGTAAAAAAATCAATTAGAAACTAGAAAATACTAAAAAATTTAATTTTAACAAAATATATCATTATAAAATATTTTTTAGGGGTTTACACATTTGACCACATCCACCTCATACTACAAATGTAAAGTTTGCAGTACCCACAAAAATACTCCAAAGTTAAAATCAGTTGATGTTAATCGCATTTATTTAGTCCCTTGACCTTTCTGAGGTTTCGTTGAACTCGATATGGCCAAATTGCAACTATGGGTACATTATCAAAGTTTACAGAAGATTATGCAAAATTTACCTAATTGCAGATTCTTATTAAAATCATTTATTGACCTATCCAACGTATTAAGTTAGTTACAGGTTCTGAATTATCGTTGAAATCGTCATCTTGCGTACGCAAAATACTAATATTGACTCAAGCTATATAAAAGATGAAACATATTTTTGACGTTGCTGACAACTGAATATAAAATTGTATTTGACTAAGGAACGTGATATAAATCTTATTTGATATACGCAGAAACATATATGTACTCAACGTTTAAAAGAACTTTTCCAGCACAGGACAGATTAAGAATTTATTTTCTATTAAATTCAACAAAAATGTGAAATTTGCGCTTAACTTTGACACAAGATGTCGATATAGAAATTATTATAAATCAATAAAAGCAATTGGAGCAATTGAAGTTGATAGAACTTTGTGAAACTTCACGGTTCGCCAAGTAATAGTCTCCAAATCATCCTTATGGACTTTAATAAATCTGAAATCTTGCAATTTGAAAGGACCTAATAAAGTTCGTTTATGGATTTTAATAGCACTTTACAACATTTTGAAAAGGGATTGTAAAGGTCAAATAATCTGTCGGCAACTTTAAAATTTGATCGTGGCGTCAGTTTTTCCAAACAGGACGTTTTGAATCTTGCATTACAAGCACCGAAGTACCACTGTTGCTTTTACATTTCCTGTTTTTTCTATTTTAAGTGTGCTTTCTTCAGTTTTGTATCAAAACATAAACCTTCATCCTCTGGTTTCATCATATTTTATCTATGTATCTTAAATTAGTGTTGATCATGTTTTAATTGTAAGTTTACAGTTTTCTAGGTTCGGAGTTGCGAATATGACAGGATTATATTTCATGACAAATTGCGTTCTCTTCGAAGTAACTCGCCAATTTTGTGTAAATCACAGTTCTAATGGGGACAAAATTTTCCTTCCAACACACTATATTCTTAGACTGCTTTCAAGTTTCTATGCATTCGTCTCTTCGTTGTTTTGAGTTTTATAGCTTTATTTTCTTATAATAATAAGAAAACACTAAGGAAAAGAATATTAAGTTAAAACTACAAAAATGTTTTTGTTTTTTAATTGTCTGGTATGGGATATGTACGAGAAAACTTTTTTCATTTACTTTTATTTTTTTAAATCTTTGGTTGTACATCTTACCGACCACAGTTGTATTTTGAATTTAACCGTCTTTCCTTTTTTTCTTTGTCGATAGGAATTATATACTGGAATATTTTTGACTATACATACAGTATCATCTGTATCTGTGGAGAGGCTGAAACGAAAAATTTTTATATAAATCACCCCCTAAAATTAAATAGATTAAACCATTTCGTTTTCCAAACATTTCCGGAATACCTATAGGTATAAGTTAATTTTCTGCAGACAAATTACATAAATGTCTTCTTCTTACATTCCTATACGGTGTTTAAAAATAACGTACCATGCATTTTAATGGTAGTAGAATATTAAAAAATATATATATTCTTATTATAAACTGAGGGTACCTACATCATTTTCAAATCACAGGGCATTAAGGTTTAATTTTTATACATGAATTTCACCAAACTCTACAACAATCATCAACATGAAGTATTGAAATCTAATAATCTACAAGCCAGAAACATTTTATATTACAACTTTATTCCCTAAGCTTTCTGTTTTATTCATATGAATGTGTACAGGGCGATTCACTATATTTTGACGCCCCGTTACTTTTTTGTTTTAAGAGTTATAAAAAAATGTGAAATACAAAAGTTGCTCTATTTTGTATTAATGTTTCGAAAGTGATAGAAAAACAAATGAGGTCCAAACAAAATGGCCGCGGATGTTAACTTTGTTAATTTAAATGGAACACTCTGTATATTCTTACATATTTGGATAGAACGTTAACTGTCGAGCATAGTCATATGTGGTTTGTTGGGTCAATCTCTAACAATAAGCGAAATACAATTATAAAACGAAGAGAAAGATTTTTATTAAGAAATCTTGTGTCATCTTGTAATTGTTAGACCTCTTTCAGACATTTCTGCTTTTTTTTCCAATTACGTAAGGATTTACAGATTTAATTATATATATTTTGACATATCGGACATTGATACGGTCCAAAATGCGTATAGGTATTTTAACTAAATCTCACTACTCATGGACAATGTTATATGGTAGGTCGTGACAGTGACAGGTAGTAATGTCACGATAACATTGTTATTGATTGACAGTTTGTATTATTATTTTATTAAAATGGGTTACACAGAAGTAGAAAATTGAAATATTAATAGGAATTAAAATAGAGTATAGAGATGGAGAAGAACTTTACTCCATTTTTTTATAACTCTAAAAACAAAAAAAATAATGTGGGGGTCAAAATATAGTGAATCACCCTGTACCTATTTAATTAGAATCTACTTTAAAATAATATTCTTTAATAAAACAATTGTACAAAATAAAGCAACCTATTAACAAATTTTTATTATTCAGTAAGCGGACAATATATTCAAAACAAAAATTTGGCACATCAATGTTGAAAAATTATCAGTTAACGATGAATGTCCACTATAAAACTATGTAAAGCTTATATAGGTAAATTCAAAACTTATGTGGGAATGTCTACAAATGCTGATTGAACTAGCTACCATTAATAGAGTTAGATTATGTTGGGTGTCAGGATACAAAGGCATCGATGGAAATAAGAAAGCGTATGAATTTGCTAGTAAGGGATCCGAATCATAGTTCATTGTTCTGGAGCTCTGTAGCACATCTCCGCACAGTGTGATCAGGGTAGTCTGAGTCAGAACATAGGAAATACTAGGCTTCAAGGCCAGGGCAAAGCCATGCGAAGGAATTTATGAAGTGTCCTTTGCAAAAAAGAACGAATGAGTTGCTGAACTTTAATAAAATTCGGCTCAGGAATGCGACGGAACTTATAACGGGACACTGTCACTTTAGGAAACTTCTATACAAACTAAAGCCTGTCGTCCTTTGGATGCGTTTTTGTTCGAATTGGATTCGTCCGAAATCGGAAGAAGAAGTGCGAATGATGAGATCGTACACTGTGTCCAAATTCATTCGTGCGAATTCGGACAATAACACGCGATGCGCGATCTATCCGAAACAAATGGGGTTGTTCGCAGTTCTAACGAATTGATAGTAGAACCACTTGTGACATAGGTACCGATAGATGTTGAAAAATTAATTAATCTGATTTATGAAAAAATGCCTCTGTAAATCATCATATAAATGACGAAATTCTCCAAATTATTTTCGTTTAGCTAATATGTCACTAACCCAACACTTTTCTTTAGTCCTTAATCGCGGTGTAAGAAGATGTTACAAAAGAACAACATCGACATTATTAACAATTAATTATAATATGCTGATTTGATAAATCAGTATGTACGACTGACTTCGTGCAAAGCAAAAACTTATCCAGCGGACGATACCACTTGGGCGAAATCTGACGTCCGATTTCTGACGAAAATAATTCAGACGACAACGCATCTAAAGGCCGAAGGCTTGTACACAGTCCGGTCGGCCGAGAATGTTACTCGGCGGATGAAATTTCTTTACATATCTTGGGCGAGTGTCCAGGATTTGCACGTAGTAGAATGACGCTCCTTGAAAATTCCTTTTTGCAACCTAAG
Organism: Anoplophora glabripennis; assembly: GCF_000390285.2. Lineage (NCBI taxonomy): Eukaryota > Metazoa > Arthropoda > Insecta > Coleoptera > Cerambycidae > Anoplophora > Anoplophora glabripennis. The sequence goes on along the minus strand of NW_019416475.1, from coordinate 202,185 downwards.
AAACTGAGAGTAGTGTCAGCAAGGAAGCTTTTGGACTTTGTAAAAAGGACAAAACTACTTGCTGCATAGATTTGAACAGTGGGACGCACAATAGGCCTGATAACACCTCGGTGCTATGGGACCTGAATTCAACATAACCACAGATTAAGAAGAAGGGGAAGGAGAAGAAAGTTTATAATATAATAAAGTATAATGAATGAATGCATCATCGATTATATTGGAGATTATATTATACTGGAGATTTCGGGAAAATAAAAAATAATGTACTCTAGTGCCCTGCATCTTGAACACAGCAGATAATAGACCCCTAGTGTATAAAATAAGAACCTCTTTATTTTTTAATATTCTATTGCCCCTATAATTTATAATACGTTATTCTGAAACAACTTATGTTGACCGGGTTGACTACTGCTTTCGGAATAAATCCCTATGGAGATAGTGGTCCCCCTCGTAGTTTTCTACGTACACAGATGAGACGGAGTTGTGTAATACACATATTTTGATATAAACTCGCTTATTAAAGAATACGTTTTATTAATAGCATTTTTTAGTCTACTTTAAAGGTTAAGATAAAGTTAATTCAAACCAATTAACAGAAAAAAGATCTGATCTAAGAAATCTTTCATTAAATATGGCAATTCATAGATTACATGCAACGGAAAGTCAATTATCAAAAAATTCCGAACTTAAAGAAAAGTATGTCGAATTTTTACATGAATACGAAAATATGGGGCATATGACAAAAATAGATACTAGTAAGGATAATCCGAACGACATTCCTAATTATCTTACTCATCACGCGGTAACAAAAGAGACAAGTTCTACAACGAAAGTACGGGTAGTTTTCGGCCCAGACATCGTTAAGTATTAGCTTAAATGACGTATTAAAAGTAGGTCCGAAGGTACAGGGCGATCTTTTCGACATAGTCACTAGAATGCGTACTCATAGCATAGTTATCACTGCTGACGTAGAGGAAATGTACAGAATGATCGATATATACGAACTGCACCGTGACTTTCAGCGCATAGTATGGAGAAACAACCCCAAAGAAGAATTCTCACACTACCGGCTTAATACTATAACATATGGTACATCCAGCGCATCATTTCTTGCAACGCGCACATTGCGTCAAATAGGGCTAAATTGTCAAAAGGACTATCCAAATGCAAGTATGGTCATAAAACACGATTTCTACATGGATGATTTAATTACCGGTTCATGTACATTACCAGAAGCGATACAATTGATAGTAACTGATTTAACTACAGCAGCATTTTTTAACTGTTTCAAAAGAATTGTGTCTCGCAGAGGTTTGTGTGGTCATATTTACACGGATAATGCTAAATGTTTCATATCGGCAAGTAATGAATTACGACAATTACAAGGTGTTATAAATAACGCCCCCGAAAACGAACCATATGTGTCTTATTTTTCTAACAATCATATAATCTGGCATTTTATACCACCACGGTCCCCACATTTTGGAGTCATGTGGGAGTCTGCTGTCAAATCATTTAAATATCATTTTAAGAGGGTAATTGGTGACAGCAAATTGACATTCGAGCAATTTTATACCATATCTACACAGATCGAGGCAGTGCTTAACTCTAGACCTATCACACCCTTATCCAGTGATCCAGCTGACCTACAAGCGCTTAGTCCTGGTCATTTTCTCATTGGAAGCGAGTTGACAGCTCTTCCGCATGAGAGTATATTGGAGATACCTCGGAACAGATTCAAACTGTACAAGCAGTTACAACAGATCATCCACAAATTTTGGAAGCGTTTCCAAAGAGACTATTTGCATACTTTGCAACAAAGAAGTAAATGGAATGGTACGTGCTACAATCTACTACTGGGAACCTTAGTGCTGATACAAGAGGAGAACTCACCACCTATGATGTGGCCCTTAGGTAGAATAGTCGAAGCGCATTCCGGTCTAGACAAGATTGTGCGGGTAGTGACAGTGTGTACAAGCAAAGGAGATGTGAAACGCTCAGTGACAAGATTGTGTCCGTTACCAATGGGCACTGAGAACGAATTCTAGCTTAGCCTTATTTTTAAGCTTGTTAGCATATATATTTTGAAACATTTGTAAATTATTTCAATAAAGGCGGGTGGCATGTTGAGCCGAAACAAGTAGGCCCTAATGTGTCACTGTATATAAAAATAAATGTCAAAAAAATATATACAGGGTGATTCATTAACAATGGGAAAGTCGAAAGCTGAAGATACTACACGCGAAATGGTGACCATTGGCGCAAACATGCCTTATCCGAAAGTTGATAGTTTCGGAAATACAGGTTGTTAAAAGTTAAAATTTTAAATCGTTTTTTGCGATTATTCTGAAAATATTTAGGTTAGAACTTGAAAATTTGTGAAACTATATTTTTTTAAGTGACGAATAAGATGCGTGTTGCAATTTCAGCTTTGCTCATAGAGGGCGCCACTTACGACGAATTTTACCGAAAATTTAATTAATAATTTTTTAACTTGTATGTCTAATATGAAACTCTATTCAAAACCTGAAAGAGCAATCATTTTTCCATTAATTATGTACTCTTGTTTCATTTCAGTATCTCCATCCGTTTCCGAGAAAAATCGATTTAACGCACACTATGTTTTGATAATATGAGAAATTAAAAGCGAAACAAACCAAGTGTTTCTTCGTGTTATTACAACAATTAACAATAAAACAAGTAAAATACGTAATTATGATTTAAAGTAATTGTTCGAAGAATCCGCCGTTGACACTGATACACTTTACACGTATTCTGAGAGATCTTCGAGTTTAAAACAACATATTGCGTCTGACTTCGTTGGCAGCGATTTGTATTCTTTGCCACAACTCTTCACACGAGCCAATAGATTCTTTGTAAACTATATCTTTCATTCGAGACCAAATAGAAAAATCAAGAGGATTGAAGTCCGGACTTCTGGATGGCCAAGCAAAAATGCTTACATGGCCAATCCAGCGATTTGGAAAAACTGCATCTAAATATGCACGCACTGGCCAAGAAAAATGCGGTGGAGCTCCGTCGTGCATGAACCACATGTCTCTTCTTAAATAAAGTGGAACTTCTTCAAGCCGTGGAAGCATTTTTACTTGGCCACCCAGAAGTCCGGACTTCAATCCTCTTCATTTTTCTATTTGGAAGAATCTATTGGTTCGTGTGAAGAGTTGTGGCAAAGAATACAAATCGCTGCCAACGAAGTCAAACGCAATCCCAATATGTTGTTTCAAACTCGAAGATCTCTCAGAAAACGTTGTGTAAAGTGTGTAAATGTCAACGGTGGATTCTTCGAACACTGACTTTAAATCATTATTACGAATTTCATTTGTTTTATTGTTAATTGTTGTAATAACACGAAGAAACACTTGGTTTGTTTCGCTTTTAATTTCTCGTATTATCAAAACATAGTGTTCGTTAAATCGATTTTTCTCGAAAACGGATCGAGATACCGAAATGAAACAAGAATACACAATTAATGGAAAAATGATTGCTCTTTCAGGTTTTGAATCAAGTTTCATGTTAGACATACAGGGTAAAAAGTTATTAACTAAATTTTCGGTAAAATTGGTCGTAAGTGGCGCCCTCTATGAGCAATGCTGAAATTACAACACGCATCTTATTCGTCGCCTAAAAAAATATAGTTTCACAAATTTTCAAGTTCCTAACCTACATATTTTCAGAATAATCGCAAAAAAACGATTTAAAATTTTAACTTTCAACACCCTGTATTTCCGAAACTATCAACTTTCGGATAAGACATGTTTGCGCCAATGGTCACCATTTCACGTGTAGTATCTTCAGCTTTTGATTTTCCCATTGTTAATTAATCACCCTGTATATAACGTCTTGTCAAGTTGTGTATGTATCATTACTCCAATAAATATACCAATTTTATATACTAAAACCTTCTTCGAGAACCACTCTATCCATTGGTAAAAACAGCATGAAAATCGGTGCAGTAGTTTTTGAGTTTATCGCGAACAGACAGACAGACGCGGCGGAGGACTTTGGTTTTATAATATATAGTGATTCTACCCTGCTTAGGCATTATTTTGTCTTCACATACTAGTATTTACATCTGAGACATTATACAACAAAGATACAACTAGGCGAATATCTAACGCTCTACAACCTTATTGTTAATCGTCAACTGATTGTAGATCAGATATGTTACACTCTGAAAGTTAACAGATTAAAGTTGTCGTTTTAATGGTGTGTAAACATAGAGCTCTTATTGGTACCTTTTTTCCGGTTTTTTTTTTTTTTTTTGTAACCACATTTAAGATTTTAGAATCAGTGGCTCCTCTCCAGCCTTCCTGGAAACTGACCATCGGGTTGTAAAACGGGTGGCGCCACCCACTCCTATCTCTGCTGAGCTAGGCCCAACCCTATAGCTGGAGAAGAGAACTGATAGTTCTTTTAATTGTAAAACCACCCATCACGTGGCAGTACTCCGGCTTCGCTTTATTATTTAAACTGTCAAATTATTTTTAATGTGAAACAAGGTATCGATGTATAATCGATTATTTTGGTAACTTATACTATTACTACTGAAAATAATCTGTCACTGGAAAAAAGCAAACAAAAAATATACATCACTGCAAATCACGCACTTCAGTAAGTTGTTGGCGTTTCGAAAAATCTATGTGTTTTCGATTTCGAGAATGATATCAGGTGATGTTCATTTTATTATTACTAGGACTGTCAGAACTGAACCGCGGGACAAGGCGTAGGTATTATTTATTAAAAAGCAACAAATTAAATTGTCTACAATACACCACCATAAACACCAACGGATAGGAATTAATTACAGAATATTCGCATGATAACAAAACAACAGTATACTAACGTGACATGAATGTGAAAAGCAATCTGAGGCAACGGCATATCTTAGTTGAGCCGCTTGGCACGCCATTGAATTACGGATCTCTCTGACAGCCTTAATTATTACTTAGTTCCTTTCTTAGGTTTTGTAGCCGACAAGGATCTTTATGCGCGACATATATTGATGTGTATTTTATATTTTTTGTTTATCTTCTTTTTTCAGTGTGAGATTTTTGGTTAGCCAAAATTATTTCCATAAAAATAAATTTTGATTGAGCATGAGTTTATTTCAATAATTTTTAAATATTTTCAAAATGTAAAAGGAAAAACGAACACTATGCAACAAATAAGTAACTTTAGACAATATATAAACAAAGAAGCGGAAAACAAATCAAGTACAAATTTTTCAGATGAGTAAGGGACCTGAAAATTATAAAACTGTAGGGCTACTCTAAATATTTTCTTCAGACGCAACACAGATTAAAATGAAGACTGAGACTTGCCCCAATAAGTTAACACCTGATATCCTGCCAGTTTCCTTCTAACCAAAGGAACTAAATATAGATCTGACTCCGGGTCTCGTCAAATATATACGCCCCAAAATCACTTTATGAAGGCTGAGAGGGCTCTTTATGCAAATGTTCCACAAAAGCGATAAAATAGGCCAACTTTCAGGGAACGAAAAAGGTAGCCTACAAAAGTGCGAAGTGAAAATTTCAACGATATAACGACAATGTGCTAATAAAAGCAGTAAATCTAATTATATACTGTACGTCCCATTAGAAGATATAAAGTGGCTATTAACAAGCTGGAAGCTAAAAGCTAAGCTCATGGCTCCACTTTTAATTTATTTACAGATCAAAAAATGTTTTGGAATACTAAATGTTATCTAACTATTTTATTTTCATTCTTAACAGTGTCGTTGAATTTACTACGAAAATTGTCATAAACTATACTAAGTCGGGAAGAAGCTTATTAATGCAAATTCAATTTTTTTACTTCTTCTGATCCTATTGAAGAAAAAAAAACTAAAATCGATATAACTTATTTCAAATACTACAAATGTGAGAAAATTATTAAAACAAGAAATAAGTTTCCTGGGAAAATATAAAAAATTATCAAATATGCATTCGGATTTAGAAATAACATCTCAATAGAAAATGCCGTTGCTCATTTAGTAAACAACTTGTATAAAGCAATAGGTACCTTTAACTAAATTTATGCCTTTAAATTGATTCTAAAAACGCCTTTGATGATGTCAGTCATACATTATTTCCGAATGAGTTAAAAAAAATAGGATTAGAAGCAGTGCATTCAAGATTATAAGGAGTTAATTGATCGGAAACAATATGTCAAATTTAGAGAGGCTACAAGTAATGAGAAAAATATGGAATCTGGTGTCCCTCAGGCTACGGTATTAGGTCCTTTATTATTCAATATATGTGTAGATGACTTATTTAGTTTATGCGGATGATCAGTCATCATTTACAATGTGTATACTTTAAAAGGGGAAAATGTAAAATAATGTGTCTTTTTCAATATATTCAATAAATTTTCGCAAAGAGAATTCTTTGAACTAGGGGCACTCCTAAAGGGAACTTCAATGTGCCAAAATTTGTTTAAAATGTCATGTATTGAACTATAGAAAGTAAAAAATGGGTTACCGTTTTACCACCTAAGTAAATATTTAGTATTAAATATCTAATGGACATTTATAAATCAAATAACTACTCTTACATAAAAACTTAAGTTCAACGCAGCACAATCGCCTCAGTTACACTATCCCAATTTCAGTAAAAGATTTTTCCTACAAGTGGACTCTTCCCGACTGGGATGTATAGAGAATAAAAAAGAATTGTGGTGGTACTAGCAATAAATGATAATGTAGAAGAACATATTCTTTGTTCTATTAATATATTTATTTTGCTCTATTCTATTCTATGTATAGTGATTCTGAACTTATCCAAAAAAAATTTTTTTGATGTACAGGGATGCACAGGATGTACATGTAATTTTTGTATTACAGATACAATTTTGTAAAAAAAATTAAAAAGGGCAGTTCGAAAATGATTTAAAAATACACTTCTGCACGACACTGGAAACTGGTCCACTGCAAAAACTGACGTTGTACTACAGGACGACCAGCACGGTGGCAAAGTGTAATAAAAAATGAACGGACAAAAACTTGAAAGAAATTCGCAAGGAAAGAAATAAATAGAATTTTATAACACCTATTTTATATCAGCAAATTCACTATTGTTATTATTAATTAATAAAATTTATTTCTGGTTTTAAATACCTAATAATAATCATTTGACATACCTGATGTTACAACAAATGTATGCAATTTACAACAAAATTTTGTCCACCGACGTGTAAACATATTTGGGCCCGACTTACCCAGTTTCCATGAACTAACACAAATGTTGTCTTGCTTCACCATAATACAAATGCTTCACCATGACACAAATGTTCACCATAAACTAAAACGATATCTATCAGTTTCGAGTTGCATTTTTGATACAAACTACTAAAAAACTATAGTAAACACAATTGCAACGACGTTAATATTAATTGTAAAATTGGATTTCAGTAATCGGAGTCGCTGGGGCCACGTGGTTCTCCACGTGAATAGCGTAAAGCGCACAACGCGAACGACGTTGGAGACTACAGTTATCCAGCGATGTAATGGTTCAAAATACTACAACTTCAATAATTTTTTTTTGTCGGAAACTATAAGGATTTTACAAACATTTTTTTTACGATATTGACTCCATTTTCATGCCGCATCTGTTTCCAAATTTTTTTCGGATGAGTTGTGAATTACTCTGTATTTTCTAGTTTAAATAGTGAATACATTTTTTAAATATTGAAATCAGCTAATTGTACCCTTTGGAGCATTATTTATTTCATCTAAATAGTGAGGGGTATTTATCATAATAATGTAATAAATTATTATACCCAATAAGGTAGTTGTCGTTATTTAGAGCTATTTACTACAGACAGAGGTTTCGGATATTTTGCGTTGGGTAAAATTTGATTATTAAAGTATCATATAACGACATAAAACTTGACCAGTTGACTAACATCTATCAAATTTCGGTAAATCTAGTATAGGTAAATTAACATTACAATTACTATGAAAATCGGCAGATAGAGATACCTTTTGATACATTATATTAGAATATTTTTTATCTATTCCTATGCGAATGGTCAGGTCAACGCCAGCATCCAAATACTTTATAAATATCAAAGATATTTTCATTTTGTAATTTAAATATTGCGTGCAAATAATTGTTAGTACCTATTAAAATCACTTGGTAAGTTAAATAATTCAGTAAATCGATTAATTGCCATCTCTTTCTAGGCACGTGTCTGTTTTATTTTATTCCTATTATAATAATAGTTACAAAATTCCGGGAATAAAATATACACTATAAAAATACAATGAGGTACATACAGGGTGGCCAAATGAAAACGAAACAGAGCCATTTTCAGGAACTGCATCAAGATTGTAGAAAAACGCTCAGACCCGTCGATTTTAGATTAAAGGGGGACATTATTTGCTGGTATTTTTAACTCCGCCACTTTCACCCCCCAAGGTAAGCATCACCCCAAAATATTTAAATGTCATTGGGGGTTGAGTAATATTTCTTTTGAAAGCTCTTACAATTCTCTTTACAACCGACTTTAAATTTTATAGTTCCGCCCAATACTTTGAAAAAAAAAATACATTTTAAAATTTAAATTATGTTGATTTGTTTACTTACTACTTAGTTGATTAAATGTTCAAACTGATGACCGCCCACTTCCATACAAGAATAAAGATTTTGTTCGAAACGTTCGCGCACATTCCGAAGCATTTCCGGAATTGATTCGACGGCATTCGTCGACGATTCTTTGACGCAAATCTTCCAGCGACGCTGGCTGTGTTTTATAGATTTTACTTTTTAGGTATCCCCACAAAAAGAAATCAAGGGGCGATAAATCCAGTGATTGTGGAGGCCACTCACTGCTGCCTCTTCTCCCAATCCAATTCCTTAGAAAATTTGGTCCAAATACAATAGATAGACAAATTAACGCATAATGCGGAGGAGCACCGTCCTGTTGAAAAATCAAATGAACTTCATCATGATCTGGAACATTTTCAATAATATCAGTCAAGGCAGGGTCAATAGCGTCTTCCAGTAATTGCAAATACATTTGGCCAGTCAAATTACCAGGTAGAAAAAAGGACCCACCAGCCGGTCACCGAAAATTCCAGCCCATACCTTTAATCTTTCCAGTTGCTGTGTATGCACCTCGTGAAAAACTCTTGGGTTTGAATCGGACCAATAGCGGCAATTGTGACGATTTACTGTCCCGTTCAAGAAAAAACTGCATTCATCAGAAAAACAGATGTTAAAAAGGAACTGTGGATCGTTCCCTGCTCGCTTACTCATTATTTCGCAAAATTGCAAACGGCGGTCATAACATCCTCATGAAGTTCCTGGACTAAATGTATTTTGTATGGATGGAATTTATTCTTCTTCAAAATTGTTTGTATGCTAGTTCGATTGATCCCAGACACAGATGCCAGGTGCCTCGTACTTAATGTGGGATCAAGATGAACTTGTCCCAAAACTGCAACTTCACTAGCTTCATTAACTATAGGTTTTTCAATTTCTGGTTTTTTATTGGCTACGTTCCCTGTCTCTTGAATTTTTTTACTAATTCTAGAACATACTTCCTCCTAAAATGTCGATCTTGATGTTGTTCATTAAATAGCTGAGCTGTTCTATTCGCACATTTATTGTTTATAAAGTAAAGCGCTTAATTTCGCAATGGGATAAACCATAGTGTTTAATTTTCAAAAATACAATTAAATAAACTACCTACCAACGCTTCCAAATAATACTAGAAAATAATTTGGAATCCACTAATTTTACGTTTATTGTGTATAGCATTCATTTCTGTTTTTTACAATTGTGTTTTTTACGAAAGTGATAACAAATCGCCAAAAACCTATGTAACGCAAGAAATACTAAATTTCTACCATTGGCGTACTTAACTCGAATGACTGACATTTTTACCGTTACTAATTGTTTGTACATAAGTTTCAAATTTAAAATCAAAATTCTTAATAAGTATTGGGCGGAATTATAAAATTTAAAGTCTGTTGTAGAGAGAATTGTAAGAGCTTTCAAAAGAAATATTACTCAACCCCCAATGCCATTTAAATATTTTTGGGTGATGCTTACCCTTGCTTGGGGGTGAAAGTGGCGGAGTCAAAAATACCAGCAAAGAATGTCCCCTTTTAATCTAAAAGCGATGGGTCTGAGACGGAAAAATGGCTCTGTTTTGTTTTCATTTGGTCACCCTGTATAACAGTTCCTGAATGAACTATGCATAAGATACAATTTTATTTATTTGAAAAAAATAAGTTTACAGGAGAAGAATACTAGGTAGAAATCCGACAAAATTATTGCTATAAATTGTGAGTATTAGTGGTATATTAATATATAGATTTAATGAGACTTTCAAAGGAAAGAAAAATATAAATAATTCCAAATATTCCATTATAGGTACACCTACCTATGTATCTTTAGCTTTATTTGTTAAAATAAACTGCAGCAGCTACAGTACATCGATAACTCAATACAGTACGTAGATCACTCAATGTAAACATGAAAACTGTTAAGCCATACCATGAGTGGTTTTCAGGATCAAGTAAGTTTTTTCTACATGACAAACATTCATATATTATTGATAGTGAATTGAATTTAACAATATTTTTACAAATTTATATTTATATTATGAATATCAATTAATGTTTTTTCTTATTTATCCTCAATTTTTTTAATATACATATAACTTCTATATACTTTGATAATGTGATATTTTTTTAACCTGGAAAATATTTATTAAATATTAAATCATGACAGAAGTTTATTTTAAAAGTATTATATAATATCGATAATTATTATAATCTGCACCTGGGAGTTTTTTTTAATTGGAGCCACCTGAAACAGAAAGAAATAAATGATAGTAGTATTTATGGTTTGCATTGTAGATTGCCTACCTTCTTCTTTCCTCCACAGTTAAATCTATCTAAAACAAAAACTAGTTTTATATGTTTCTAAAGTTTTAGTTGTAACTTGCAACTACTTTATTAATCTTTATATAATAATTGTCCTTTTCTGTATTTTTGTAGAACTTATTTTCACGTAACTTATGAGCTCATCAAGTAGAACGAGACATTCAGTCAAGTTTTTTATCTACAAAATATAAAATATCATTCAGGCTTCAGAACTGCAGGAAATTCATAAAGTTATGGGTAGGAGGGTATAAGCACATATTTTCTTCAATTCTGGCCCTTACTATTATATCGCTATCCTGTGTTTGATTTTGAAGGATGTGGTTGCTACACATCTGAAATTACAGATTATTGTTCTTAATTTTCTCATTGGTGATACTTTAACACCTCAAACTTTTCGTCCCAGAAGATAACTTACAAGCCCATCTAACAACAAAGATATTTTTCTATTGTGAGTGTGTGTTCCATTTACTTTCTGCTCTCCTTCTGTTTGGAAACTCATTCAATAATTTCCGACGTCTACCACGCTGGGTTTTGTTAGGCGCTAGCGCTAGGAAATACCTAGGAGTCAATTTGAGCTCATCTGTGTAGTAGATAGTGAGGAAAATAATCCATAAAAGTCCCTTTCTCTGCATGATGTCCAAAATCAGGAAACCGGTCACATTAAGATTTCTCCTTCCATTGTATCTGGAACCAGAATGTCTGCCATTGTGGAATTCCCACCTTCCCAGCTCCAACTTGTCACAGTCGCCAACCTCAGCTAGAACCAAAAAATTTCACAGATCAGTCAATTACCTATTGCCATATATTTCGTCATTCTTATAATTCTATTTTTGATTTTTAAGGAATATTAATTAATTATTAATCGCAGAGGTACAGTTTGGTTTCACTTCACAGTAATTGCAGAAATTGTAAAATATACGTACTCAATATTATAGGGAAGATGATGATAAATCCATACTATTATTTTTATTTTTTTTTGTTTTGGTACTATTTAATTATTTAACAAGATTATTTATATTTTTGTAAATTTTGAAATATGTATATGATGTATGTACCTACGCATTTATATTATTATATACTTCTCATATAATTCTTTCGTACATAAATCCTTTTTTTTACTTTATTAAATAATATTGTAAGCACTCATCAATTTATTTAGATCAGTTTTAAGTCATTCATTTCAATTAAAAATCATTTTCGTCAGCTTCTGTAATGCTTGCTCCTGTTAAATTATTGCGGATTTTTGTTCTAAAAAAAAGTTAGGGAAAAATCCTGACATGATGGAGCATTTCTGATACCTCCATCGTATTCACCAAAATACTGGGGGGTATCATACCCTGTATAAAGTAGGTACATGATTTTTTTGTTGGCCAGTGTAATCAATATGAAAAACCAAACATCAGTTTGCAGAATTACCTTAAAATATTAATTGTACCTCGTTAAACACAATCAATGGTTTACAAAACAATGATTGATGGATTACATCACCAACTGATCTTCAGACGTCAATATGGGCATTCTTGGGATTATAAAATGTGTCGTCGGTTCTATTCAAAAAATGTTTCAGCGTACAGTGTAATATTCGTGTTTTCTATTCATCCGTAAATTCGTTTGATGGATTGATGGATTCACAAGTGGATTCTCGCTGATTATTAAAAAGTGGATGGGGGATAGAAATCCTTTTGATCCTAGCGATGTAGACGTTGAAAACTCGCCTGTTTAGCCTAATCTGTTTATTAACTTTTCCTTTATGGTTCTCTCCCCCTACTTTCAGAAAGTATTGCATAATATCTAACAGTTTAAAAAAATAAAGTGACCATTTTGAACGTCCCTTAATACGTATGATAAAATTTGAAACAAAATTCATAACTTTTATACTGAGTGATTTAAAAAAAAACGCCGAGATAGGTCGATTTTGTTCTCGGGAGGGGCATCTTTTAAGATGATTCAGTTGTAAACAGGGTGACCCAGAAAAGCTGGACGGCCAATAAATTTGTTTTTTCTTATGGAAAGTTGTATATACTTCCAAATTCGGGTAAAGCCATGGCGCAAATATAGAACGCCATGGATAAAGCTTTCTCTTACGAATACAGTGATGTAAGGTTTGATGGGTCTATCTTAAATAACAAGCGAGATATTGCGAGAAAATTATTTATTTCAAAAAATTATTTATTGTCATTTTTCAGTAAGAAATTGTACTTGGAAAAGATACGAATGCAAATAATTAACGAAAAAAAAAAATGAAAAAAAGTTTGCAAATTTAGCACTAAAAATTAGGGTTATTTTTGTTGTCACTCAGGTAACTCATAAAAATTATTAAATTTCGGTTTTTGGTCGTTGATTAGAAACAAAAACGCCACTGATGCAGCGTGACATTTTTATAAATTAGTATGTTATTATAGCCTTAATAAACTTCGCAAATTTATCACTGAATTTTTTAGAGCTTAAAAGGAATGGCACAATTTAACTGAACGTGAAAGGATAGAGATCTTAATGATGGTTGGATATGGTAATAAGCTACGAACCCATGCGGAAGCATGTGATCTGTTTAATGCTGACAGACCACCAATTGCACGATCTGCGGTGAGTAAATTGGTCGCCCAGTTTACAGAGACTGGGTGTGTAAAAAATAGGACACGACAAGGTCGACCTCAAATCGCTAAAAAAACCAAGTTAAATGTATTGCTGGAAATTGATGAAAATCCCCATCAGTCAACAAGACAACTAGCCCTAAACAACAATGTGGATCAATCATATGTTGTAAAGTTGCTTCGTACAGAAAAGTATCATGGATATAAAGTCCAGCTGATACACGAATTAAATGAGGATGACCCAGACCGTCGCGCGCCAGTTGCACTTTTGTGAACAATTAATGTTACGGTGTGATGAAAATCCAAACCCTCTAAGCAACATAATTTTTTCTGAAGAGGCCACATTCTGTTTAAATGGCTCAGTACATCGCCATAATTGTAAATATTGGTCAAATGACAATCCCCATTGGGCGCAAGAATTCCACAGTCAGCGTAAAGGCAAATTAAATGTATGGGTGGGAATCATACGAAGGCGATTTTTAGGTCCTTACTTTTTTGAAGAAAACCTCACTGCTGCTAGATAATTACATTTTCTGTGTTTTGAATTGGTGCCGGCTGTATCAGTTCTTTTTCCCAACGCTGCAGATGGCGATATACCCCATGAAAATATTTGGTTTCAACAATTTCAATTGGTTTTGGCAATATCTTGATGATACATTTCCTGAAATATGGATAGGGCGGAGAGAATCTCTTGAGTGACTCCCGCGTTCCCCTCACTTGAATCATCTGGATTTTTTTCTATGGGGTTATTTAAAATCTAGGGTATACTTCAACCGACCAAACAATTTAGCAAACTTACAACTGAGAATTCGTGCTGAAATGAAAATAATTAGCCCAGAAATTATTGAGCGAAATGTGCAGTGTTTATATTCGCACGGGCTAGCGCCAAATTGTTGTAGTGATCAATTTAATACAATAAAAGCGGACGCTTTGGTTTAATGCTGCTAAAATTATAGCTATAACTTAAGATAACAAAAACATGTTCCTTGGAAGAGTAATTGTCATCATTTTTCATAAAGTGTTATACATAAAATCATTATAAAATTATGTCAATACATAACATGATTACTTTTTCTTTTGCGTATATTTAGTTTCATTACATTTACAGTGGCAATAAAGACCAACAGTAATGGCTAGTTGCTTTAGTGTGTCTATATAATATATTAAATTTAATTATAATGAAACATACATACTATTATTTTTAATATTTATTTTTAATTTTGTATTTTGTTTATTATGTATTTGTTATGTGGTATAGTATATGATTTTTGTAATGTGTAATGATTGAATATTCGTTCGGGCGCCTTTTGTTGTGTAGAATGTAATTTGTGTGTGTTGAAATCAAAATTTTTTTATTGGATGTAGGTTCTCATGATAGATTAAGCAATTACAATGATAAATTTGAACGAATTGTACTTTCTTACCTTGGTTTTGCTAATCTCTCCTCCGGCAGCTTTACCTTGCATGAATAACATTAACAGTGTACATTTTATTACAGTGTAGATAGGAATGTTTAGTTATCAATGCTACACTGTCCCTCAAAAAAAAAACACTTATTCAAATTACCAGCATGAGTTCTTACCTCAGAGAAGCGGTTCAATGTTATTTAAATTTACTATCACTATTGATTTGAGTAAGTAGCACTGAACGAAAGCAATTTTTAACGATTTTCACAATATTATATTTATTAATTATTCATCTTTAAATTTCGAACAATATTTTAAGAAACACAGAAACTAGATTTGTTATGGACTTTTACATGACTTAATAACTGATAACTCTGCCTAACATGATTTAGAAAATGTTTGGTTAACCAATTAGTACTGTTTTAAATGTTTTACGAAACAAACTCACTTATATTAAGAACACAGAAACTAAACGAATCCTTATGCTATGAAATGTTCAAAAATATCATTTTAATTTTTGTCCACTGACATTGTCTATGGTTTGAAATGAAGTTTTCAATTTCACAAAATGTTTTTACTTCGAATTCGCAACACTTTAATTTATGTTTTGGGGAATATGCTTAGGCAACTGGACTTACATTTTTCATTATCTCTGCTTTGGAATGTTCAATAGTCACTCTAACCTCACTTTTAGTCGTGGTTTGACAGCTGTACTCGTCTCTTAAAGATGGTTTTTGTGTCTGAGTTGGTTGCTTCTTGGTGTTCTACGATGTTATTTGGGGAGCTACAAGATAACATGCACCCCTCACCTGTGTCTCGGACCAACTTTTCTTCTCTTCCAACTTGTTTACTTCCCAACGATGCTCTGTTGTTTTCCGTTACAAGGTAAATTTTCTGATTTGTCCTTTTGTTATTGGTCACTTGTATCCATGATATTGTTTTGTAACTGCGCACTTTCTCCAACATATTGGGATGTAATTTTATTTTAATTAAATTACGGCGTAATTTGTATTTTGTAACTGCGTAGTAAATTTATACATCTTAAAACTAATTTACAAGAAATTTTTATATGACATTCTACATGACAATCTTTATAATAAACTTCTAGCCTATATGTTTTTCTGATGCTATAATATTTGAATTTTCTTTTGTACTAATTTATGTAACGTTTACTTAATTGTAAAATTGTTAAATTGGCCCTTCTTGTGGCATTTTTCTTTTACTTTCATGCTTCCACTTCGATCCTAAACTTTATTTTTTTGACATGCTTCTCGTTTAAAATGTATTAGTTAAATTTTGAATGATAATATTTTAATTTTTATATGAAATAACTGTGAAATGAGATTTTTATTTTACTTTAAAAGTAATTTATGTCTTTCTTATAGTCTACATTATAATTTCATGAATTTTTCTCTGCTATTACTCGGTGTCATGTCTTGAGATACAGTGTGTTCATTTCAATACATATATTGACGAAATATAAGCTGAAATTGTTGATGTCTGTCGGAATTAGAAGTCATAGAATTAATTGTATTGTACGGTAACACAAAAAAAGGAAAGTGGTTTGTTACAAAGACCTATGTAACCTTATATATTTTTACTCGCTGAATCCGACTCCAGAATTGCTCCATCATCCTCCACGTTTTTAAATCGCTAGAAAACGCCATTAAATTAAGAAAATAAGGAAAATCTCTTTTTGACGGGGAGGATCAGCATTAGGTATAACTGTAGATACCGACTGAAAAGGCACTGCAAATTTTGATGCACTGAATTCGAATCCAAGGTCAGAATTTCTCAAACATGCTACATTTTTTTATATTGCAAGAAACCGCCCTTAAATGCAGAAAATGTAGTAAATTATGGTTTTTTTAAACTTGACTGCTTTTCAGAGAACCTCGGAGACTGCAGCAAAGAACATTAAACGTTTCACCAAGATATTTAGGAAATGGAGCACCGATAGAAAGAAAGGTGAGAGGTTAATATGATTAATATGATGGCAGATTTCTGTTGGATGCTTAAAAGGGAAAACGAGCCAAAAACACAGAAAAGAAAAAGCAATCTGTTGCATAAATCTTTTGAAAATTAAACAGTTACAAAAGGAAAAAGGATTAAAGGAAACATCGTTTCTTATCTTGAAACGATGTTCACATCATCGAATACCCTGATCTCTTTGCGGGCATCAAATGGCTGAAGTTCTAGCTACATCTGGGAAAGAATTTCCCAGATTTTAGGGTATAGAAATATTGGGTGTCCGCAAATTTCACCGACAACGTTTGACTGCATATTTGCGATGATAAATAAATACGACCTACGAAAAGAGTTAAACAAAAAATTTTTGGTTTTTAAGTTACAAACCTTCAGGGTCATAACCCTTTTACCGATCGCGTTAAAATTTGGGACATTTATTTGGTCTATTGTGGCGTACTATCTATTAAAACTTTAGCCAAATCGATGTACTGGGTGATAGTTTTCTCCGGTTACCTCTCCCTTTTAGCGGTCATAACTTATGTAGTGGTCGTATTTTTTTAAAACGGACAGCAAAATTGAAAAGGTCGTTTTATTTAAAAAAGAAAAATATTGCCTCTTGAAAAAATCGCCTACAGAAAGCTATTCTTGAGAAAAATTGTATTATTTGCATATCTGTATGTTTCGATTTGCGTAGCAGTATCGTCATGAATCTAAATTTTGAGTTCAGTAGGCTATGAAAACAAGATGTTGATTGCTGTAGCTATCAGGTAATGTCATTATTGTTATGTTTCTTTAGTATTTTCTTAAGTCCACACATGCAAATTATGAAAATTTAGAACTCCGTTCCTTGTAAAAAAAGATTCGTCGGTACAAAACAATTTTAAGCAGATTATTATCTTCTGCGAGGAAATTCACCAATCAGTGGCAAAATTATAAACGTGCGTTGGGATCTAAATTTTTAAGTTCTTGAGCAGGAGTTAGATAAAATGGCCGAAGAAGTTGCTTTTTTATAAAGTTTTGTGAACATTAGTTTTACATATATTTAATTATCTTGATACACTGCGGACACTTCATAATTTGCATGTGTGGACTGATGAGAATCCTAAAGAAACACGACAATAATGACATTACCTGATAGCCACAGTAATCAACATCTTGTTTTCATCGCCTACTGAACTCAAAGTTTTAAATCCGTGCCGCTGCTACGCAAACCGCAACGTACAGACCTGCAAATAATACCATTTTTCTCAAAAATGGCTTTCTGTAGGTGATTTTCTCAAGAGATAATATTTTTTTAAATAATACGACCTTTTCAATGTTGCTGCCCGTTTTAAAAAATTACGATCACTGTAAAAGTTTTGACGGCTAAAAGGGAGAGGTAACCCAGTATATCAATTTGATTAAAGCTTTAAGAAATAATATACCATAACAGTCGGTACAAGGGTTATGAATTAAGTTAGTCTTAGTTTTGAAAACTTTGAAGGCCTGTACCTAACTCAAAAACCAAAAAGTTTTTATTTCACTTTTTTTCATAGATCGTATTTATTTATCGTCGTGAATATACAGTTAAACGTTGTCAGTGAAATTTGCGGACACCCTGTTTGTAGATATAGTCCTGCAGTAACTTTAATTTTCTTTTTACATAGATTTTCTATACATTTAAAGGTGTTTTTCTGACGATTTAAAAAACGTAGAGAGGTGATGGAGCAATTCTGAATTAGGATTCAGATGCTGCATTTTCAGTCGGTATTTACAATTATACCTAATGCTGATTTCTTCCAAAGCGAGATTTTCAGTATTTTCTGTATTTAAGGGCGGTTTTTCGCGATTAAAAAAATGTGGGAAGTGATACATAGGTTTAGTATTTGGAACATACCACTTTTCTTTCTTTGTGTACCTGTGTTATTGTCTTTATAATTGCTAGAAAAGCAGTTTGTGCAACCTTCCAAGAACTACTTTATCGTATATTTTGTACATCTACACAAGACGATCCAAGCTTAAAAAAAAATACAGAATACGTATTACATAAACATATACAAATATTTTGTAAAAAGTTATTAAAACGTTCCTATTATAACTACATCTGTTCCCTACTTTCAAAATATCACTGACACAGTAAAAATAGATCAGAAACAAATAAAGTTAGGGGCGGTTCGATATGGCATACATAATATTACTTGCGTAACCTAGTTGTGGTTCTACATTAACGTAACATTAGATTCTATTGTTGTCATTGGAAAGGGAGTTCTGCGTTGGAAATTTAATGAGCTAATTATAGCACAATGTTATTGAGCCGTGAGTATCTTCAACTGTTTATTGATATACATTCCATACAACATGATTTGATAAATTAAATCCACCATCTGATTTTAAACATTTTGTGAAACCTTTTTATACAGAGGTGCCAGTAAGTATCTACTAATTTCTCGGGGGCGTATAGGAAAGGACAACGTAGCACTAAGGTTTTCTCCATATTTTTTTCTAATGTTTGTAATTGTATGTTTTGATAAAATATTGGTATGGTGTATTACAGATACGGTTCCATAATTATATATTGAAACAGTGAAACCGATTTTACAATTATTACAAGGTAGGTACTTAGAAGCGGACTGGCCTCATTATAGGTTTTTTCTTTAAATATATACGCTTCAATATGTTCTATAAAATAAACGGTTTTTGAGTAACAACTAAAATTTATTTGTTTACAAGTTGTTTCATGGATTAGTTTATTAAACATTGCCAAGTCCAAACCGCGACCCAAAGCTTATAGCTTAAGAGAAACACTTTAAAGATTAAAAATAAAAATTCACATGATAATAAAAATAAAAAATGAGAGAAAGGCAAGTATCGAAATCGGCTCTCTGTACACATTTTTATTCTATAATGTTTTCCCGATACACGTGAAATAACAATAAATCAGTTCTTAAGAATGACCCAAAGAAAATAGTCTAATGGATTTAGGTCGGGCGCTTTAGGTGTCCATAAAACTAGTCCACTACGACCTACCTCTAGATCAATAAAAACGCACTAATTGCTCAAAATGAGAATGCACAATCGCGCAATCATATGTATCTCAGTTTGAACACTGTTAAATATTTATTTTTAATCTTTAGCTTGTTTTTCTAAATCTGCTTCGAAAGGTTTTTGGACTAGTTACAATTTATTTTATGTAACGCTTACTTTCTGTACTTATAGACCTATTTTTTCTAATATATGTTCACTACTGCAAATTTAAATTACTTTAACATGAAATCAGTTTTAATGAACGGATTATGTTCGAAACGTAAAATCCCTCAGCTTATCGCATTTAAGAGTAAGTTAACGATCTGGCAATAACAAGAAGGGGCGTCAATATTAAGCTTTAAACGTGAATAAACAAAATGTAGAGACCTCTCTTGTTTTTTTTTTTTTTCACTTTTATGTCAAAATGTCGTTTTATATTTATAAATACTAAAATGTTCTAAACTTTTCCCAATACAACAAAATCTTTAATAAAAAAATAATTTGAAATCGGAAATTTTGACGGCACTTAAATGTTATTAATAACGCCGTTTGGTACAATTACGAATGTCTTTCCATTCAAATTAATCTGTTTAAGTATTCTTAATTTATTTGTATTTTTATTAATTAATATAAGATTTTACCATATTAACACAGTTTACTACAATTACCAAATGTGTTACTAATTTTTTATGGTCAAAACTGTTAGTATAGTTTTTCCGAAGTCAAAAAAACCGAGCAATCAAATTTAATGAGTGAATTGTGTGTTTTGATAAATTTAAGTAGCAAAAAAATAAAAATTGGTGCATGCGTTTTGTCACATACATATATATACCCTTTTTTCACCATGTTACTCCTTTTATTAGACTGGTAAACTAAGACTCAATGAAAGACGCTATGTTATTTGTTGTGCTTTTGTAAATAATATACTGTGTAATATAAGTCATGACTATTTTTATGATAATTTGGTTTGGCGGCATGATGTACATGATCAGCTTCGGAATTTACATGATTTGCAAATAATGCATCATCGAAGTATCTGAGTATTTCAGATGTTCATTTACTTATTTAGCAGCTACGGTTGTAACGCACTTTTCTGCGGTTTCGGTTCTGGTGGTGGTGACGGTTAGTTACGTTACTTATGGCCGCCCCCGGTATACTACCAACTCTAAACGGAATCTTAATTCGTAATTTCGAATTCTAATTTGCTATATTCAGTGACGTCACTGACGTCCCTATTTGGACGCCTAATTTTATGACGACCCTTGACTACTAGTTTATCGGCAGCGGTGGTTGGCAGCCGGCGGTGGTGAGTGACGTCACAGGAACGTACTCCGGATTAAATCTTTTTGTTCGGTTTTTGTCGGGCGCCAGTTTCCCTATCTTTTACGTGGGGGAAACTCCACGTGAAACCTACCCTCGGTTTAGAGTAAGTACTCGGGATAGCTGCAGTGAAGAAAGTTTAATTCCAGGGGTCTGTTATATTTCTCTTAATTTCAAGCAAAGTAGTTCTCTGAGTGTAGTGTTATTTTCCTTTCAAAATAAACGGTCTTATCAGTGTAGGTCACAAAAAGATAAGCGGACCCCTTTTTTACTGATCGGAATTTTATCAACTTTGTCGGCGTTAAGAATGAATACAAACGGGAATTATATTTACTAGATTTATTAATCAGGCCTATTGAATTTGAAACAAACAAACAAAAGTAAAACAGATTCTAATTACAATTATTATTACTAACTAAAACCAGGTATATACAATAAATTTACAAGCGGTGTAAGAATGAAATAAAATGGGTTAGAGCAATTATTATTTGTACGACGGATTTAAAATGCCGATACGGTTTTTCGGAGCTGTAAATAAATACAAATTAGTCAAAAGATCAGGACACAAAATCGGTACGGTAGAAAACGGAGTCTTTGGCGTTTGGTTTATTTAATAAACAATCTAAGACTTTACGAAACGGTACGCCAGAATAATATTCGGTTTTAAATTTCGGTCGGTGCTAGAAAGGGAAAAATAAGATTAATAAATTAGAGCAATAAATAAATTGTTCCCAATGGTTCTGAAACAGAAAAATAATTACGGGTGACTCTAATTCTACAAATAAATATCGGCGGCAGTTTCTAGCAAAGCGACGGAAATTAAGCGGAAATGCGACCAGCCAGGAGAAAAAGCCAAGCAAAGCGGTTTAGAACGGACGTAAATAAGCAAACGGTAGTCAGGAAAATGATTTATGTTGGTGAACAGGAGGCAAAGTCTGGTCGAGGTGCGAGTTCAAATGCGGGGCGGCCGACAGATTTCTTCCCGAAGCGGTGGAGCACCCAGCCAAACTTCGAGGGTCTATCCGTCGCTGCACAGCCGACACACAACGTCTTCTACTGGCGGTGGAGCACCCAGCCGAACCAGCAGTTTCGGTTATTGTGCCTTACAACGTTTATCAAGCTTAGGCGGTGGAGCACCCAGCCAAACCTTCGCTGACAACGCTGCTGCTGTACAGTCTGACACCTTCACGTCCTCTACTGGCGGTGGAGCACCCAGCCGAACCAGCAGTTTCAGTAAAGGGGCGCACAGCGTTTGTCGAACGACGGCGGTGGAGCACCCAGCCAAACCGTCACCGATAACGCTGCTGCCGTACGAGCCTGCACTCAACGTCTTCCGCTGGCGGTGGAGCACCCAGCCAAACCAGCAGTTCGGTCGATGTGACGGACAACGTTCGTTGAACGAGGGCGGTGGAGCACCCAGCCAAACCCTCGCCGACAACGCTGTGGTCGTACTGTCTTGCCAGAGTTCAAAAACGGCCAGACTTATACCATAGCAGGACAAGTAAATATAGGAAAATACAATTTGCTTACTTATTCCGGACGGTTGCTTCTGGCGGCTAACTCCTTGGGTCGGATGGCGGTCTCAGGTCGGTCTTCAGGTTCTCGGGGTGGTCCTCGGGTTGGAACTGGAGCTCTTCGAGTTCTGGCAGCGAACTCCTTGGATCGGGTGGCGGTCTCTGGTCGGTGTTCAGGTCCTCGGGGTGGTCCTCAGGTTGGCGTTGGAGTTCTTCGAGTTCTGGCAGCGAACTGAGGATCTTCGTGCAGGAACGGTGGTTTTATTGTCCCAATCCCCCCTTGACTAGGCAGGAGTCGTGGTGGGACTATGCGCGCGGCCCTCGACAGAGTGGGGCAGCGGACGGTTTCGGCTCGACTCGCGGTTAATTGTTCTCACCCAATTAAACTAATTAAATAAATAACTGGCCCACGGCCTTGCATAAAACTGGAAATTAATACCGGTTCATTACACGGTATTAAATAAATAATGTATTAGTGCCTCAGGACTTAACATTCCGTAATGTACCTCTGCTTAAGAAACGCATTCGTGAGTTGGTAATGACTTTCTGAAGGGTAGGCTAATCATCAATTATCTGTGTCTAGTCCTTTTGTGTATAGGTTTGTATATTAGTCATTATAACTATGCACAATAAATATTTTTTGACCTGATTTTTTTGACTTACATATATTTCAAATTGATATTTTCACATCGGGATAGTCTTATAAAGAAATATATTATTAAGAAAAATGTATGTGACAAATTATAAAATCGTTAATTTATTTCAATTTATGAAAAATTATTTTATTAATACATTATTAAGTTATAAAATAAATGATTTAATCATAATAAATTGTACATGAAACTAAACATAAGTACAATATTCCATAATGTTTGTTATTCAAATCTGTTATTATATTTAATTTACATATTTTACTCAGTACCATCCATTCGACTGTAAGTTTTAATATCTGATTAACATAATTTAAATTTTGAACAGATTACAGTGGCTATCGAATAAAATTGACCGCATATACGGGGCGGGAGGCATTTATCCTGAGACAAAATAATGTCTCGGTTGGACTCGATTATTTCGAAAAAAGTTTCAGACAAAAATTGTTGATCGAAAGTTATATATAACGACTTCCGGTCTAGACCAGAAATGGTGTTTTTAGACCGGAAGTTGATTTTTTTAAATGGAAACCGATTCGATTGAAAAACGAAAAATACTACTTGTTCTTAAAATTTTTTCAAGTTAACCCATATTTTGGCCATAAAATGGCCATAAAGAACAAGAAAAAAAACAAGAATTTTGAGGATACGGAGTAGGTACATTGTTGGGACCACTTTATTTAAAAATATATTTCATACAAAAGTTGTAGGGTGAAAAGGGGGCTATCTTGACATGACCTTGAAAATGACCTTGACCTTGACTTCAAGGTCGTTTGAAGATCAAATTCAAAATTTTAAATGGGACCCTCTTTTGTATCTCGGAAATCACAAGAGCGGGAAGTTTTACAATAAGATATGAACTTAACCTGAAGAACAAGATCAGATATCATTTTTATCATTTTAAGGTCGAAAAACTGTATAATTACACAGCCCCACAAAAAAAAAATCTGTGCATCGGGCTAGACCACTATAACCAATATATTTTCGAGGTCGCTGAGTCAGAATCCTAGGTCCGTTTGGTCTTGTCGGTCAGA
Organism: Anoplophora glabripennis; assembly: GCF_000390285.2. Taxonomy (NCBI): domain Eukaryota; kingdom Metazoa; phylum Arthropoda; class Insecta; order Coleoptera; family Cerambycidae; genus Anoplophora; species Anoplophora glabripennis. Next base: position 177,781 of record NW_019416475.1, on the reverse strand, counting down.
TTAAAGGTCATTTCAAGGTCAAACCGAGAAAAATCCCCTATGGTGGAGGCAACAATGGTTATTATATGTTTCTGGGGTCGCTGAATCCGAATCCCAGGTCCATTTGACCCTTGTCATGTTAGATTAAAGATCATTTCAATGTCAAACCGAGAAGCAAATCATACACATCTCCTTTCGGACCAGTTGTCATCGTTTCCAGTATCCTTCATGGCAGCAGGATTGTAAGGGCTCCATTAGAACATCATAGAAATGAGGCTTTTACTTAGATGATTGATGATTTTAATGATGATTAAAATTTGATGATTTTAATGTCAGTAAAGATATTTTGTCCATTAATGCAGAGATATTTGGGCAGTCTACGTATAATAAATTTTTTTATAACTCGTACTTAATGAAATTTTTACATGTAGACTGCCTAAGTATCTTTGCATTAATGGACATAAAATATTTTTACTGACAAGCCAAACTCCATTAAAATCATCAAATTTTAATCATCATTAAAATCATCAATCATCTAAGTAAAAGCCTCATTTCTATGATGTTCTAATAGAACCTTTACAATCCTGCTACTATGAAGGATACTATTTCGGCACAGGCATTTTGGATTAACTGCATCATGTTTTCATGAGATGTTGGCAGTTCTTTGTAAATTTCGCTCCTTACGTAACCCCATAAATAAAAGTCTGGAAACGTAAGGTCTGCCGATCTTGCTGGCCAATTTACTCGACCTTCTTTACCGATCTAGTGTCCATTGAATTCGCGATCCAAAACTTAACGAGCAACTCGGGAATAATGCGATGGACATCCATCGTGTTGAAACCACATTTGTTGTCTTACATTTAAGAGTACGTACTCAAGCAAAAGCGGAGGTTAGTTTTCCAAAAAATTACGATATGTTTCGCCGTTCAAATTGCCTTCAATGAAGTATGGAGCCACAATCTTGTCACCAACTATTCCACACCAAATGTAATACACATTTGAATTTAGCAAAAGTGGGAGATAACTATGCATCAAATTATTACGACCTATTATCATATTTGAGTAGTTTACTTTACCAAATATCAAATTAAAAAAATGAATTGTAAATAATATTAAAATAATAAGTTAAGTAAATAACAAATAACATACTTATTATTTTCATACGATTACTACTTCCGTATTCTACAAATTTTCACATATACATTATATGTTACTAAAAAAAAAAATACGATTTCAGTTTAAACAAATCTCCAAAATGTATTTGAGTTTTTCAGATACTTTTCTTCGAGAACATATTCAACTCTGTGACAAAAAACCAACTCCTTATGTAATTACTCTTTACAGTTGCGACAGCTCGAACAGCATGATCTCATCTAAAGTATCAACAATTACTCTTGCAGTAGAAAGCCACTATATTAGCAAAGTTCCTAATCAGAAAAGTTTGGTAGAATTTATCCGCACTAACTTCTCTAAAGCTATTGATACGCTGAATCTTACTGTGCTATTCTGTAAACTTGGATGTGTGAGAATTTATTAGTTGTCTAGACTCAGTCAAATCCTACTTGAACAGTTCTCATCAATTTGTACATGATGTGGATATCTAGTAAGCATTCACGTATAATCATCTAAATGGTATCTATATGTTTATAATCTACTCTTAAATATTATGGCATCTTTAGATAGTAGAGATACATGAAATATATTTTTAAACGAATTCAGGTTTTTTCAAAAAATTACATTTTTAACAATGAATAGAAAAATTCATAAAAAATGTAGTAAAAACCATGAATACCCTATTTTGTTGGGTTTTTAAGAATATTGACAGTAAAACAAATTTGGTAGTCAAGAAATAAAAATTACATAAATACACTATAAATATTTCATATATTCTTATATTATTGGAAAAATTAATGAGACTTCGCAACAAATTTAGTAATTAGAACAATTTTTAAACTGCTAGTAGGTACTACTTTTTTTATTTATTACCTGCCATTTGCTAACAAAATTTAAAAAGTTATTGAATTAATTGCATAAAACATAACCTGGTTGTACAGGTTTAAAACATAATACAAAAAAATACATTCGTTTGAAAGCAGATTTAATCAAGCACTCCGATAAGAGAAGAAAATCGTAAACACTGAGTACCCGAAAATAGATGCCTATTCCTGGGTTATGATAATAGTAGTTTCTTGACAAGTCATTTTTCAGTAATTGAAAATTTGAGAAATAAAATTTGTTTTAATACTATTATATTTATTACAAATGTATTGCATAATCGTATGCATAGGATCTCAGTAGGACAGATAGAAAAAAATTAAATTTGGTCGATTACAGTGCCATCTATCATAAATTAAAAGAAACAGATAAATCCTACATACTTTTGCAGTAGAATCCGAATCAATAATAAAAAATAGGGGTTCGTATTTAAGATTTCAAAGTTACCCTACCTACAAGGGAGGGAAACTAATTTTAGCACTAATTTCCTCCACGGAATGATTAAATTTTGATTATGGAAATTTTTTTTCGTAGATTGCTTATTTCTCGAGATATTTGAAAGTTTCTGGTTAAAAAATCACAAAGCCTAAAGACATTATTTACACTTATCCTTCGTTTTGTCTACTCCTGATTTATTTATAGTTCATTAAAAGTTTAAATAATACAAAAAGAAAGGGGGACCGCCTAGCCGGGTGTCTTGGCCGGCGGATTTCGATCTGCCGAGGCAAGCATCACGGATGCAGGCTGGAATTTGGATGGGTGACCTAAGGCAGGCTCGGGGACGTGGCTGTGACAGCCTACCAGAGACCTGGGTCGCCCAACATTTGCCGCATGCGTGTGGTCCCCGATAAATGGTAATGAGAACAGAGCGAAGGAAATTTCTGTGACTCAAGACCATGCTATCATACATAAACTCAACATATCAAACCACCCGTGTAGTAAATAGGATGGTTTGAAGAAAAGTACTCGGGTAATGAAGGAGGGTGTACAAGGGGCCTAATAAGGCCTAAGTGCTGCGGTGAAAAAACAATTCCACCACCCTCCGACATACATACATACATACATATATACAATACAAAAAGAAATCGCCTAAACTACATAAAATTATCTTAAATGAAAAAAATATATATAGTTTTACCGCTTCAGCAACTTCTGGCCAAATTATAGTTTTTTATATACTTAGCCATCATTTTGACTTCTGGTAATTTTTGTTATTATTATGTTATTTATTTTTTTAAGCCTAAATAACATCAAAACGAAATCCCCAGAGCTGCATCTTGTTATTAAAATTTAAACATTTTTTTAACTACTTTACCGACTTCTGGCAACGTTTAATCCCCGACCTAGACTTCTGGCAATAATTTCACGCTATTTCTACAGTAAAAAAACTACAACTATGAAATTTCAGAGCTGCAAAGATTTTATTTTGATTAAAAATAAACGCGTTTGACCGCCCGCCCACGATTCCCTCCTGGAAGCGACTTCTGACTGCAGCGCTACGTGCTTGTCATCTAGTAAGGATGGTTTTTATATGAAAATTTCACAATAGTATTTTTCAGCCAATTAAAGGCCTGTATTTTGTAGCGTTACTATAGCAACTAAGAAAATTTCCGGAAATTTTTCTCTTCCTTGGGGTAAGGAGCATGAAATTACACTGGAAATTTTTTGACATTTATAAATAAAATGACATTTATATTTAACTTCAAATTTATTCTATCATAATTTAATAAGTACAAATCATTTATAAATAATTATTTACCAAGTATGTACTTTTAATAGTTTTAATTAAAGCGTCCAAATGTTGCTGAAATTCCTCAGCCACGTCTTCTTTTCTTAATGGGGAATAAACAAGCACACATTCACTAAAATTTATAAAATGTCTATGTTTCAAAAAATAAATGTAGTACTTTGAAACAATCTTATTCTGCTGTGATCCACGAAGAGCTCCATATTTCTTACACACAAGAAGCAAATGATTTTTAATAATCCCAAATAAGTTTGGCGAATAAATTTCTGGCCCGCATTCTTGTAATAAATACATTAAAAATTTTAGGTTCCGATGATACATTTTAATTTCACTAACTTTTTTGCAAAACTTGCATAAAACGTATTTCTCAAACCGCTCCATTTTTCAATTGTACAACAACGATTTTAAAGAAAATGGTCAAATAACGTCAAAAGTCACGATTACCTTATTTGACATGGATTCCATGGCCTTCTTAATAATATATACATATGAATTTTATTGATATTACATAGTGCTTAAGGTTCTTTGTAAGAAAATATATTTCTACCAACTTTAGTAAAATGAGTATGTGGAAAACTGAGGGATTGATCTACTATCGACTTATTTTTTTATTATTTTGCTTAACTAAAGTCGGTTAGTTGTATTTTATTTAACCTAATGTTATATGTATGTAAGTTACTTTGATTACATATACTGCTTCAAGTTTTTTTGCAATAAAATATATTTTTACCAACTTTAGTACACTAAATTTTTAGAAAACTGAAAGATTGAACTACTATCAACTTATTTTTTATTATTTTGTGTAACTAAAGTTCACCACTTATACTTTATTTAACTTAATAAAATATGCATGTGAGTTTCATTGATACAACATAGTGCTTCAATTTCTTTGTAAGAAAATATTATTTCAACCTACTTTAGTAAAATGAATTTTTAGAAAACTGAGAATCTGAACTACTATCGATTTGTCTTTTATTATTCTGTGTAACTAAAGTTCGTTACTTACATATATTTAATTTAACTTAATAATATAAGCATATGAATTGTATTATCATTACATAGTACTTGAGGTTCTTTGTAAGAAAATATATTTTTACCAACTTTAGTGCACTAAATTTGTAGAAAACTGAAAGATTGAACTACGATCAACTTATCTTTTATTATTTTGTATAACCAAAGTTCGCTACTTATATTTTATTAAATTTAACCTAATAATATATGCATGTGAATTTCATTGATACTACATACTGCTTAAGGTTTTTTGTAAGAAAATAATTTTCTACCAACTTTAGTAAAATGAGTTTCTAGGAAACTGAGAGGCAAAGCTACCACCGACTTATATTTTATTATTTTGTTTAATTAAAGTCGTGTAATTGCATTTTATTAAACCTAATATAATGTATGTGAATTTCATCGATACTAGGTTCGAGTTTCTTGTAAGAAAATATGTTTCTACCAACTTTAGTAAAATTAATTTGTAGAAAATGGAAAGATTAAGCTATTATTGACTTATTGTTTGTTATTTTGTGTAACTAAAGTCGTTTAATTGTATTTTGTTTCGAGTTCCTTGTAAGAAATTATATTTCCACCAACGTTAGTGGAATGAAGTTGATCAAGAATAATTGATCATATATTATAATAAGATTTGAACTACCACCAACTGCCTTATACTTATTTTGCACTACTAAATTTGGTAGTTTGTGTATTATTTAACATAATCTTAACTGATGTTAGAATAGAAATTTAGAACAAATTTAGAAATATGACCGTCGAGATTGATATCTAAATACCTTATTTTCATAAATGTAAAGGAAATAATTGTATCACCTGTTTAAAATAGGTATATTACGCACTAAAGAACAATATTAATTATTATTACTGTTATTTTGATCAGTACTACTATAATTATTATTTGTAACATTAAATGTACAGTTATTATAAGTTATAACTGATGATTGATTTGCATCTGATTGCATCATTTTTGATACTGATACATTGGTACAGCTGCCTTTTGAATTACACCGCATAGCTTCAACAATTTCTTTATGATGTCCTTCATCAATCTGTAAATAAGGTTTTATCGATTGACTGCTACTGTGGCCTGTAATTTTGATCAACTGCTGTTCCCCAATTCCATTTTTCGCCAAATTGGATACTGCAGTTGCTCTCGCTGAATGATTCGTAATTTTCACTTTTTTTGTGTCAACACCAATTTTCTGTGCAGCCGATTTAAACCATGTGAAAATCGTGTTCTTCCCCACTGGACAATTCTTGTACCATCCCTTTGATTCCTTTGATCCCAAAACGGATTAAGAGTTAAAAACAAACGATTGGTCTCTATAGAGTTACCTCGTTTTTCCATCATCTTCCTAAAAAGACGAACAGGACATATGGTTGGATTATTTATGTTTGTGATTAGCCACTTGCTATCAGCTAACTTTCTTGAACCGCCTTGTGTTGTCTTCGAAAAAATGGGATTATACTCTATGCGACCAGTAAATTTGCCGAAATTATCAGTTTCTTCAACAAAGTATTCAATATTTGCTACTGCACCTTCTCCGCCCCTCCAGGCTAACTCATGGGAAGCAATATGAAAAAACTTTCGCTGAAGACCTTCTGGACAATCTTCATCCCAGAGTTCTACAATCTTCATATATTCAGCATCACTTAAGGCCAAGGCACTAAGCTTTCGTTTTGTTGGATCTTTTTGTAGTTTTCTACGTTTAGCATCACGTGCTGCTCTTGCATTTTTAAAGGTTATGTCAGAAAATGGATCAAATTTAACTTTAAATTATTCGTAATACATCTCCTGTAGTTGTTTGGCAGTTGAATTCCACATTACTTTTACAACACTTTCTTTGTACTCCTCTGAATTTTTTTTTCTCATATTAAATGAATAATCTTCTAGAATACTTGCCAGTTCTTCAACAGGTAGCTTTTCCTGTATATTATAAGATTTTTCATTGCAAAATTCTAGAAACTGCTTCCAAATGCTTATCTTTGATTTTTTGGTATTATCTGGCATCAGATGTTGAATTTCTTTTTTTATTATGTCCTGGTTTTCTTCTCCAAAACGAGACATTTTTCGTAAAAAAAACACTAAACTTTTCACTTTGACACCGTGCATATAAAATGACATTTGTTATCCTTTTTGAATTAACATACAAAGCCTACTGTCTCTTCAAAACAATCAAAAAATTTTAATATCTTTATATTTTTGTCGATATTTTTTAACACTTCATTGTGAAATTTTCTTACCGAATACCACTCTAGCTTCAATTAAAAACTGGAAATTTTTTCTTGCATACGAATATTTTTTAGAAAATTCGTGTGTTCGAAAAAATTTCCAGTAATAATTGAAGCTCTAGTGGTATTATAAGTGAAAATTTCACCTTATCATTTTTAATTTTTGTAGTCAGCTCCCGTCGTATACTGATGAAATTTTGTTTGGTCGGGTCGCTCGGAAGGCTTCCCACTACGTAGTTCCAATGATCGCACATAGATAGCGCCACGTACTTCGTCACAATAAAATCAGTCTTAAAACATAATAGCCAGACCGTGTACTCCTATGGAAGCAGATAAACAAACAAATTTAGAATGCAAAACCTAATAAAACATTGTCATTTCTAATTTGAAGACAAAAGCAGGTTAATTTTGAAAACTTTAAATAAGTGAATTGGGAATTACTTTTTATTTTCTGCTTTTTTTCTGTGATGCAATGATTTATTTAAAAATAAACAGAAAAAATGTATTTCATTTAATAGTAATGTTTAAAATTAAAGACTTTTTCTCGTATTAGTGCGTTAAACAAGCTTCTTCATGGAACTATATCATTCGTATTACTTTACACATTTCTTAAATGAACAATGTATGTCTCCAGTAAAATCGTTAAGAATCTAGTCAACTATCCAACATTTCAGATTCATCTGGCCGCAGACAATCCAAAACGTTATCCTTGCTGTATTTAAACAGACTCCAGGTTAAGCATTTCAAATACACTAGGGTCGAAATGGTCGATTACCATAAACTCTCCAAATCCCCCAAGCGTTCCTAACACAGGTCGTGCATAGTTAACCGGTGGCGGACCACTTTGTTTTGTAATTAAGTTTTCCAGTTCTATCCATGAAAGTATAACCAACCCACGCTATAGTCCGTTACAAATAAGAAAAGGGAAGACGACAAGGACGTTAATTTTAGATAAGTTGTAGTTACCTTAAGCCAACTTAATGTATAATTTGAAACATAAATACCTCAATTGACATGAGAAAAGTTGTTACACCACTTCTTTCGTTTTCACTCTGAATAATTGACGCAATTTGTCATTGTCGCTGCGACTGCTACGTAAAGAAACTGTATGTACGGACAGGGTGGTCCGAATTTAGCAGGAAACTTCGAGGGCAGATAGATCTGTTTAAAATAATATGTGTTTGTCTTATAAACATAAGTCTGGAACGGTCCCGTTTTAGAGATACAGGGTGTTAAAGTTGTTAAAAAAATTGATTTTCTGTTTATATCTCAGGAATCCATTAATCGATCTCAATAAAATTTGGTACAGATAATCTATGATAGTAAGCCTTGAGAACGATTGGGAACCGCTAGGGTATTTTTTTAAAAAACTTAACCCAGCTCAATGCAAATACGCTGCATACCACCGCGAACTTCTTGCGATTTACGAAGCTGTTAAATACTTCCGGCAAATGGTCAAGGCAAGAACATTCGCGATTTACACCGACCAACAAAACGCAACAAAATGACGACGAAATTAAGGAGTACGTCGACGGGCAACACGACCTCACACTAAAGCATATCAAAATACCCGACACGAACGCGACTGTATTTTGTAACGTATATACGGACCTGGCCCGGCCGTTCATCACCAAGCCAATTCGTAGGGTAGTGTTCGACTCGGTGTATCGTCTTTCGCATCCCGAAATTAACGCCACGGTTAAGCTCCTTGCGCAACGTTTCGTCTAGCCGTCAATAACGCGTGATAGCAGACGTTGGGTACGTTGCTGCGTCGAATGTCAACGCGCAAAAGTGACGCGACACGTAACTTCTCCGACAGGTTCATTCCAACCGCCGTCAACGCGATTTGAACATATCCACGAATAACGGCGGATCAGGATCGACAGTTCGAATCGGAGTGGTCGTAGGTATATGAGTACGCATCTGGTCGCCAGCGCTAGTCCGCCATAGACCCTTCCTGAAACGCTGATGCGTCCTGCTGGCGCTCCTGACGTAAAGCTTAAAAATCGGTCACTTGCGGCACGTGTACCCACAAAATACAAGACCACAACTACTGCAACGAATAGAAGACGGGTGTAATGAATTAAAAGAAAACCACCACATGATATTAGCTTCAATTCATTCCATTAATAGAAGATGTCAAAAATGTATCGATGTGAGTGGTGCGCATTTTGAGCAATTGTTGTAAATACGTAACGTTAATTTTGTTTCTTATTTAGTTGCTGTTGCTTAGTAAATATATTTTTTATTATTATTTTGATTTAAATTGTTCTTATTCGTAAAGAGTAGAGGGAAAACTAAAACACGCCAGGAACAGTACCTCACAGGTAGTATAGGAAGGAGTGTAAATAATTTTGTTGATGTGCTTACAAATTGCACATCAACAAAATGCTTTTAAGCATAAAAATAAATATTCTCGTAATATTATGGTTAGAAGTGTCTGCCACAAGGGGATTGTATTGGTATGAATAACTTGAGAATGGCGAATCTTAGGGAAAAAATGAAAGTCACCTTTTTACGCATTTTGTGCATTGTAATATAAATCAGTTACAATGACTTGTAAAAAATGCAGTGGCGTAGGTTTTTTTTGTAAAAAGAAGGGTGACCCCTGTCCAGTTGTACACTACTGGTTGAGCCTTTAAAGCTCATATTTTAGAGAATGTAAAGCCTACAATCATAGATTATCTGTACCAAATTTTATTGAGATCGGTTGGTAGATTCCGGAGATATAAACAAAAAATCAATTTTTTTTAACAACTTCAACACCCTGTATCTCTAAAACGCAGCTGTTCCAGACCAATGTTTATTAGGCAAACACATAGTATTTTAAAGAGTGCCCTCGTAGTTTCCTGCATAAAATTTGGACCACCCTGTATATTGAATTTTTACTATGTGATAGACACTTTATGTACAACTTTTGCTATATTTTTTAAAATTTCCACCATAGTTCTTTGATATTTGTAGCAAATGAACATCAAATGCGCTGGATGATCCTGTTTTTTGTTGCATTTTTCAACTTACTTCGTTTATTTGCAATATTTTTTATACAGAAAATAGGCTCTGAACATATTGTACAATTTCACTATCCTCATATTTCATTTGGATAGTATACTATATGATAGTACTACTATACTGCTATATAAAGGGTGATTTACAAGTGGTGATCAAAAATGAAACCTCGTATTCTTTGGTGAGTTTTAAGGGTAGTCTTTCATATAAAGTTTTTATCTAGGACGCTTCGTTAAAAAGAGGGTGTTAAAAATATTTTTAATTCTTTTAAATTATTTAAAAACTAGTAAGTGAAATAATTTGAAATTGGGCACATGTATTTATGTATGCTCCAGTCACGGAGATACAGGGTATCGGTGGCACATTTTTTCTAAATAAAATAGTACTCTACTACTTTACGGTAACAACCATGATATTTTCGGATTTGTCTTTCAATTTTCTACAAATTACTCTCTTATGTTTTTCGAAAAAAACCTGATTTAAACTTAGTAAAACTTAAAAAACGAACTGAGAACACACTTCGATATTCGAATATAAATAATGCGTTTTAAAGTTACATAGTGGGCTGCGATAGCAACTTTGATATTCTGAGCAGTTAGAAGAAAGAATAAGTAGGTAATGTTTTTCATCAGATTCAAGCAACAATAAATTTCGAACAAATTACATTTTCGTTGCTAAAAAGATGTGGGGCCTGTATTGGTGGAAATGGAGGTATTTCTGAACATTTACTCAAATAAAATTATTAAAATGATGACTAATATTTTATTTATTCGAATAAATAATCGAATGCTTAGTGCTTGTCATGTCATTTAAGTAAAAGTGTTTTCAGTTGGTTTTTAAGTTTTACGCTTTTTTTCGAAAAATATGAGAGGGTAGTAATTCGAATAAAATTGAAAGGCGAATCCAAAAATATCTTGGTTGTTACCATGAAGCAGTGTACCCTCCAGAAATTATTGAAACAGCAAAGCAAAGCGGATGTAATTTATTACCAGAAAAGTCGAAGAAGATATAGCAGACATATAAAAAATTTATTGATTACCGGACTGAGAATAACATTGTCTTTTTCAGAAATTGTACTATTGGTATATTTTTCTGAATTAAGGAAAAATATGAAATCTTCTTTATTATGGTCAATATATGAGATGCACTTTGAATATAACTTTTCCGACATGTCATATAGATTCTCATAGACAGCAAAAAAGTGAAAAAACGTAATTTTGCAACTTATTTACAATTTGCCAACTTAGCGTCACTTCTTTCGAGATACTTTTTTAATATTATCGTTCTACATACTCTTCCCCGTCATAAAGTGCAATAAAATGTTTACTACTAATAATTTTTTCAGATTTTTCAGGTTGTATGATTTAATTCGACTGGAGTATAAGGCCTTTAAGAGGGAGATGCTGTAGGTGTCTTTTGAGTTTTATGTTCTTTTTCACGTCTTGGGCGTTTATAAATGGCATTTGTGAGTCTATATAGGCCACCGATTTAAGAAGAAAAAGATAAGACATATTACCATGAATCCTGTCAATTTCCTGCTCCTCTCACTCACCACTACCACGCTGTTTTGTTGGATCGCCAAGATATGTTATGAGTATTACGAATAATAATTCCCACACCTACTTCACCAGGTCGCATAAAAGAGATTGTCTTTAGTCTTTGCACAAATTAAATGCAGTCCTTGTTCTCGCTATATCTTCCAACCTCTTTGATATAGGCTTTTGTAATTATTAACGTTGTAATATTGAAACAACAAAGAGAAATATGGATAAAGCAGAAATCACTCAGCAGAAAACCACCAATTCCGATTGGCTGGCTTAGTACCCATTACATTCAGATCTTGTTACAATTTGCTTATTAGTAATTCATACAGGGTGTCCAGTATAGCAGAGGTATTATACCAGGGGTACGTGAAGACTTATTAACGGGTATGCGAAGGGATATTATAGGATAGGTACATAGAGATAAAAAAAAACTTAAGTTAATTAATAATAATTAAACAATTCCATTAGTTTCGAGTATTGCACAATATTATATAATTTTGTATTCGTTCATTTAATAAATAAAACCTCAACTACCTTAATCCAGAAGCCTTGATATTAGCCTTAAAATAAAATTATTAATTTACCATTACAAAGGACCGCGCTCAATCCTTATGGAAAATGAGTTTCGGCCAATTTTCCTGAAACTTGGCAAATCGGTAGTGCTTAACACGCTGATCAAAAGTCTCAATGGGCACAAAGCCCAAAAACCCTTCCAACCCTTTCGAATTCGACCCCCAAGGGCAAAAAGTTGATCATAGGCCGATTGCCTTACAGCAATATTATACAGCCATAAAATAATTAGTAGTAACCCAATGACTTAGACAGTGACTTTTATCTTCTCGCCATTGAGTTACTTCTCCCACTTTGCTACCACCACCATCGCAACTCCCAACACACACATCTCATTTAAACGTAACAAAAGATGCTTGATGACTATTCACTGCTTACGAGTCGTAAAACGTTTTAATACTATCACTACCGACAACTGATCCACATACTCCAAGAATTAACCCCCTTCGGACCCCCCCGCCCCGCCACCGTATAGAATACTACCTGTCTACGAATTTTCGGTCGTCAAGGGTTTTAAGGTTAGGACTATTTGTCTACGATTTTCGAAAGAGGTTAATTCTTGGAGTATGTGGATCAGTTGTCGGTAGTGATAGTATTAAAACGTTTTACGACTCGTAAGCAGTGAATAGTCATCAAGCATCTTTTGTTACGTTTAGATGAGCTGTGTGTGTTGGGGGTTGCGATGGTGGTTGTGGTGGTAGCAAAGTGGAAGAAGTAACTCAATGGCGAGAAGATAAAAGTCACTGCCTAAGTCATTGGGTGGGTTACTACTTATTATTTTATGGCTGTATAATATTGCTGTAAGGCAATCGACCTATGATCAACTTTTCGCCCTTGGGGGTCGAATTCGAAAGGGTTGGAGAGGTTTTTGGGCTTTGTACCCATTGAGACTGTTGATCAGCGTGTTAAGAACTACCGATTTGCCAAGTTTCAGAAAAATTGGCCGAAACCCATTTTCCATAAGGATTGAGCGTGGTCCTTTACATTCTGTCAAGAAAATATCCAGAATTTGTCAATAAAATACAATATATTCAATGAATCATCAGCATTTAATTTGTCTCCTTCAAAATGGGTTTCATTTAAAGCAATATACTTTTTCCAACGAACAACCCAGTCGTCAAAGTACCTTTTATTCGCGTATTCCGGTATGGACTTCAACTCCTTCAACTTTTTTATGGCTTCTATCGACTCGAAATGAAGTGACAATATAAGTTTGGGAAACAGGAAAAGTTAGCAGGGGCATATCCGGCGAATACAGTTGCTGCTTGAATAATAAAAAATTAATTCACAATTATCGCTTTATGTGATGGTGCATTATCGACTATCGTGTTGCAAAGTCCAAGGAATTTTCTTCCATAAATCTGGTCTTTTGCGGCGGATACTCTCTCTCAAACGCTCCATAAAACACCAACATTTGAATTGGGATTGCGTTAATCTCCGTCCGAATATTACATTCGCCCAAAGTTTGCGGCCGATTAGAAAACACTTTTGACTTTAGGTACCTGCTGATAACGTTGTGATGTTACAGTAACGGGAAAGTCATTTTCAAAGAAAAACGACCCAAAAATTCGAATGGTTGATATTGTGCACCACGCAATAACCTTTTCACTATGAGGTCGTAATTCGTACAATTGCTGAGGATTCTCCGTCATCCAATAATGAAAGCTCTGTTTGTTAACGTAACCTGACAGATGAAAATGTGCTTCGTCTGACATAAGCAAGCAATCAACGGGTATCGCTGCTGCTTGTTTTCAGCAAGTAACGCTTCGAAACGCTCGCAAATTTGAATTTTGTAGGGATGGAAATGTATGTCTTTCAGAATGCGGCGATAACTTCGGTTTGAAATATTAAGTGCTAATGCTTGTCATTCAGCAGATCGTTTAGGACTTCGTAACACAGCTGCCCTTACCCTATCAGCATTTTCAAATGTGAGTACGGAATGAATTCTTCCATTTGGTTTTTCTCTGGCACATTAAGCAGTACTGAGAAACTTGTTTACCCACTTTCTAATTATTATTTGACTCGGAATTAGATCTCGTGAATTTAAATGAAAGTGACGACGAAATAGACGGTGGTTACATTAAAATTTTTATTATTAAAATAAATTTCAATCGCAAAAGAATGTTGAATATTTATTTAATCAACGCTCCATATTCACAACTGAACTGACATTTTCGCAATCGCTTTGACAACTGTCTAAACTTGTGTCTCACTATTAAGGGGAAAACGCATTAGGCGGTCGCGGTCTCGTCGCTTCGCGGACCGTGCTAGTCTCGATCGCGCACGGTGGAGTTCCTTCCCATGTTTTATGATGTATGCATTCGCACTAGACGTTTTCGAGCTCCTCTCGCTCGCATCGCGTTTTCCAAAAAATCTCGGGGGATTGCGATGCGATCGAGAGAACTTCCTCTTCCATATAACTCATTTTTTTAACTACTAAAACAATACCTCAACTATTTAAAGAAGAGCGCGAGCAAGATTGGGTACGATTGCCAAATGCGACTGATTTGGTAAAAAACCGCGATCAGCTCAGTCCAGAACGGACCGCGATGCGACAGAACCGCGACCGCCCAATGCGTTCTCTCCTTTATTATGAAACAAACTAACTTTGAAAGTGGATATTTCATTCTGCCTAACTCTTTATTTATACCTATTAATACAATTCCTTCCCTTACTCTAAATTTCTTCTTCTTCTTCTTCATCTAGTGGTTGGTCCTTTAAAAAGTCCCATAGCACTGCGGCCTAATTAGGCCTATTGTGCGTCCCACTACTAGTCCTATTCAGCAAGTAGATTTGTCCAAAAGCTTCCTTGCTGACACTTCTCTCAATTCCTTGGGTTCCAAATAGGGTCTCCCAAGAAGCGTCATTCTGCTACGTGCAAATCCCGGGCACTCGCCCAGGATATGCAGAGAAGTTTAATCCGCTGATTCACATCCTCGGCAGACTGGACTGTCTACAAGCTTTAGCTTATGTAGATGTTTCCTAAAGTGACAGTGTCCCGTTATGAGTCCTGTCACTCTCCTGAGCCGGATTCTATTCAAGCTCAGTAGCTCATTCGCTCTTCCCTTCGAAGGATACTCCATAAGCTCCTTAGAATGGCTATGTCCTGGCCTTGAAGTCCAGTATTTCCTATGTTCTGTCTCTGTCCATTTTCCCAGAGCCCGCCTGACCACACTGGGAGATGTGCCACAGAAGGGCTCCGGGCCAATGAACACTGTCTCGGATCCCTTCCTAGCAAGTTCATCCGCTTTCTCATTTCCACAAATGCCTTTGTGCCCTGGCACCCAACACAGTCTGACTGTATTGTTGGTGGCCAGTTCAGTCAGCATTTGTAAACAGTCCCACACCAGTTTTGAACTTACCTTGTGTGCGGCTAAAGCTTTAATTGCAGCTTGACTATCAGAGAATATATATATATATGAGTTTACGTCTATAACCTCTACGTACATTCTCTGCCAGACACGCCATTATCGCGAAGATTTCTGCTTGGAATACAGTAGGGAACTCCCCCAGACTGTAGCTTGCACTCCATCTGGGTCTGAGTCCATATATTCCTGCACCCGTCCCTCTGGTCATTTTGGAGCCATCTGTAAACCATACTAGGCTCCACCTTTCCAGGGTATTAAACCTTTCCTCCCACTTGCTTTGATCCTCTATTCGAGTCTCAAATGGCTTGTGGAAGTGAAACCTTGGGACCATCTTGTCGGATACCATCCCAAGAGTTGGTTCCGACATAGATGTGTCTATGATCCTGTAGTGGGAATCACCCCTCCAGTCATTGTTATTCCTGAGTCGATATGCTGCTAGCCGCGCTTCTCTTTCCACCACTATATGCAGCGGTGGCAGATTTAGCATGACTTCTAGTGCAGCTGTCGGGGTCGATGCCATCGCCCCCGTTATACCTAAACAGGCCAATCTCTGAATTCTATTCAGTTTTTCCCTCGCTGTGGTCTGTTGTGTTTTCTGCCACCATACCACAGCGCCGTAAAGAATCCTGGGTCTTACTATCGACGTATACAACCAGTGTGACATCTTTGGTTTCAGTTCCCAGGTTTTCCCAATAAGGCGACGGCATACACACAATGTCTGCTTTGCCTTACTCACCACTTTTTCTAAGTGCGCATTCCAGGTAAGCTTACTATCCAGTATCACTCCTAGATATTTTACTTCCCTGGAAAGTGTAATGCCCCTCTCCCCTATTATAGGTTCAGAGAGTCCAGTTAAATTTCTTCTCCTGGTGAAGGGTACTACGACCGTTTTGTCAGGGTTTACTGACAGTGCCTGCCCCTTACACCAGTCATCTATCCATTTCAAAGCCGCTTTCATGAGTTCTGAAACGATACTATTATGTTTCCCGACTATGAGAACGACCAAGTCGTCCGCATAGCCTTGTGTATAAAATCCCTTTCGATTAAGGCCCTCCAGTGCGCCGTCCACCACTAATCCGCATAACAGGGGAGACAGTACGCCTCCCTGGGGGCAGCCCTGGCCTACCTTACACCTGGATGTTTCTCCCGAAAGGGTAGCTGTTACTGTCCGGTTTCTCAACATGGTATCTATCCAACGACACAAAGTGTCATCAAGGCCCCTGTTGCGAACTGCCGAATTAATAGATTCGAAAGGTGTATTGTCAAATGCCCCTTCAATATCTAAAAAAGCTGCCTATTCTAAATTTAGTTATACATTTGCATTTTTCTTTAATAGTTGAGATTACAAAAATTTGTAAAAAAAACTTACTTCTGTTTAAATTGGATGGTTCGTTTATGTGTGTAATTACTAAATGGTAAAATAATGTTATTTATGTCTTATTTTTGTGGTGTGTGTGTTTTATGTTTTATGTTATATATTACAAAAATGTTGTTTTCTTTCCTTAATCAATTTATTTCTGTCCTCGAGCCACAGAACTCCAGCAGGGTTTTGTATTAATAAGTCGGTATCCATTTTCCCTCAGAATCAATAACAAACATCAGGGCAGCCATTTCTCTAATTCTTAATTTATACCGATTGCCACGTGTTTCCCATTTTACCAATTTCTGCTCTCTCATATATACCTAGCTACAAATGAGTATCAAAGGAAACTGCTAACAAGTGGAAATTTTCTGAACTTGTTTATTTGAAGCATAATTTATATTGTTATGTAATCAGATATTTATCAAAAAGGTCTCTTAATTAAAATATATTTTTACAGTTAATCAAACTATATTTTGGATTTTAGGATTAAGTCGACAAACTTTGAAGACGTGCTCCTATGGTCAAAATAATTAAAATATATATATATATATATAC
>NW_019416475.1:114955-160358 GCF_000390285.2 Anoplophora glabripennis | reverse complement strand
ATATATATATATATATATATATATACGGGCGGAAACGTTTCATTTTCGAGATACAGGATGTTTAGAATTCCATAAGAATAATGATATTTTTTAATATATTGAAAGCGAACAGAAATATTTAAGTAGAACTTGGTGTGACCTATCATTGGAGAGTTTGTTACGAGTCTCAATAATAAGTACCTATTACTAGCCACCAGTGGAGGTGGGCGGTTCAATTAATTCGACAAATAAAGTATCTAGTACAGACCTGTAAAAAAATGAGAGTTGGTACCATTTTTGAAAGTAATATTTGAACCTGGATAATAACTGGTTTTCTCGTATTTTCTTCCGCTTTATGGCAAATTCAGTTTATTTAAAAGTTCACCTCATAAACTTAATGGACATTATTTAAGGGAATATAAGTAGGCTGATATAAACCCCATGAATCATTTCATACGGCGCAGTTAAAAAAAAATTGTCAGTAGATAACCTCGAAAATCTAAGAAATAATAGTCCAGTCCAAACATGTCAGGAATTAAATCCACTTCAGTGTAGGCAGCCACCAATTTCATAATAGACCTTTTTATTAGTGATGTCACATACGCCACATAATAGGCAACCCCTTAGTAAGCATTGCCATGAAGAATTTCTCAATATTTTTACTAGATCGATTTTCGACTTTATGTACTTTGGACATAAGTGCCAAAAAAATTTCTTCTTTGTCATGATCTTAAATGTTTCGATAATCCGGCAATATTAAACATATTTAACAAGTTTCAAACCCCGAGTGACAAACTAAAAGAATTATAGGATTTATATATTTAAATTTATAGAATATTGACTTTTATAGTACCTAATTAATAAATTAAAATTATATCAATGTTACTGAGCATGCGCATTAAGGATAACTTCATGTAAGCGAAGTAGCCTCGCAACAGGATATCATTCAAGAAAAGTTTGGTTAAAGTTAAGAGTACGTCTATAATAAACTACTTGAAGAAAAAAACAGTCGATAAACACACTAACGTAGCACAACGCAATAAAAATACTTAGTAGAACTAGAAAATGCCAAGATTAAACAAAAGAAGCTAATGATGACAGCGATGACATCTACAAAATCTCACCTGCGTATGAGGCTATTTTTCCCGGGAAGACGCATTAGGCATAACACGGCTAATGCTAAATTTTTACATTTTTTAAATTTAGGATTATTCTTTTATATCGTTTTTTGTAAGTTTTAAGCACATTAGTGTATCGATTTTACGAAATACGTGTTGGTTCTTAAATATTTCCAAATTTTTGTAAAAATAAATTAATTTGAAGTTGTTTATTTTTATAGTATATATGTAAATAGTACACAAAGGTCAGATTCGGTCTGTATAATTTCTACTATACTGCGGGTTGCCTAAATATGTGACGTCAGACTAAAAGAGTCTATTAGGAGATGTCATGTCAGAATCATTTTGAACAAAGTACTTTCTAATGAATTCATTTTCATTTTGTTATTACTTTTTTATATTCCATTTTTAATTATAATTTATTGCGTTTTAATTAATTTCATTTTATGAACATTAATAAACTCTCATTGCTGTAAGTATCTTATTTAATTTCATCAACACGGTGACACATGCATCTATTTCGCGTGAAAAAAGTTTATGGTTAATTAAATTACTAAAACCTTCGCATTACTCAATACAAATTCTGGATTACCCATATTATGTTTATCAATAATTAAACGATAGTAGTAATTGTAGTAAACAAAATAAATACAGATGAATAACAGAAAATAAAGAAAAATATTTGAAAGTATGGTAAGAATGAAAAGAAAGAAACTGTAGACACAAATTCTAAAAAAAAATTCTTCAAATTCTTTAAAGTCACTTCTGGCCACGACCGGATTATTCGTTCATTTATATTTTGAATGTTGTTACCTGACAATTCGTATACATTGTTTTAATTTAAAATAATCCCTGCAGTTTAAACACTGTGAACACGCGTCCAACGTTACAAATTCTAACCACAACCAATCCACATCTGATAAGAATGAATGTCTAAGTTTGTTACGTATTTATAATATTTACGTAACAATAGCCATTATAAGTATATGAAGTGAACTTAAATAATCTGAATTTGTCATGAAACGGTGACAAACCAGAGATATAGAGTGGGGAGAATGCTCTTACAACCTGCGCGAGCGGCTAATAACATTGGTCGCCATTTTGAACATCATGGTTGCCAACACAGATAAATTTTAGGGAAATTTAAATAGGAACAGGGAGAGGCAAATTTAAAATGCAATACCAAAAATTATATGAGCAACATTTTTTATTTTAATAGGTTTTTTCAGAAATTGGTAAATATCTAAAAAAAATTCTATTTTGAATTATAAAGATAAACTAGTATAGCAAAGCAAATAATAATGATTTTACATATTTTATTTATTGATGATTAAATAATATTAACTTAGTTGTTTTCGTATTAGATGTCCCTGAATTTTTTTTTTTAGTATATTGTTTGCCTAAATTAAAAAATCTTATTCGCATATATGCAGAAACAACACTTTTCGTTAGAATTAATAAATGACTTTCATGCGAGTGATAACACTGTGCTCTATTAAACTAAAGAACATAGTTCTGCACAATTATAAAATTGTTGTACCACAGAAGCAACAAATACAATCATGAAATCCTTTTCATGTGGCAATTTATTTTCAGTGATTACTAAAAGTTGTCTTATTGCTTATTCTGAATATTTTTTTAAATTTTATCAGGTGATATACTGAAATAATGTAACATGTAAGCTAAGCAATATAGTTATTGGTTGGGATTGGAGACAAAATACATGTAACGTGTATAACTCGCATAACCTAATTACTGTTTTTTCTATGATGTATTTACCTATAACTATGTTCGGTTTGAAAAAACTTTATACGTTTTCTCCTTGTGCTGCTATCAATACTTATAGAAGTATCTTGACTAGATGACAATTCACCAAAATAATAATATACACTGCCAGGGAAAATAATATTTATTTAAAACAATTAGTATTATCAAAAAATAAAATTACCAATGGTTCTGGTTAAGCTTAGAACGTTCTACCGTATCATCTAATGACATCGATGAAGTAAATGGAGCATTATTTTGTATGGTATGTAATGTTTCAACTGAACTTGTGGATGGAGCGTCGGCTTTATTAGTTAAAAAGACATCTAAATTTGGAACTGCATCAGGCTTTAGGCAAATTTGACTTCCAGCATTCAGAAAATCTTTTTTATTTCTCTGACCATTTAAATTCGTGATCAAGTCTCAGACTTTCTACCCATTTTATAAACATATCACCCCTCGGAAAGCTGCAAGATTATTTAAATAGTTGTTGCAAGAAATAAATTCATAAAACCACTCTTACCGATGAAATGTAATTCCTTTTGGTTTAAAACGCCTTATGTTAAAGAGCACTCCTTCAGATCATGGGACATAACAAAAACAATAAAGGATAAATGTTTTCCTTAGTGTGGAAACGATGTAATGAATATTAAAAAACGTCCACAGCGCCAATTTGCCGCTCCAGTCGTAAATTATACGTATATAAACAAATAGTAACTAAAAAATAATTCACGAAACATAACCTTGCTCACTCCTCAAAAATCAAAACAAAACAAATTCATGTTCATAGACAATGACAGTTCATGTTCAAAATGGCGGCACTGGTAGTGTCCCTCGAAAATAGGATGCGCAGAAGTCAATGAGCCTTCTCCCCACTCTATATCTCTGTGACAAACACAAGAGAAACTTTTTTTATCCACGATAAAATATTCACATTCAAGAATGGTACTAGTTATCATTTTTTACAGGGTCATACAACTTTATTTGCCGAATTAATTAAACTGCCTACCCATATCTCCACCACTGATGGCTAGTAATACTTATTACTGAGACATATTGCGACAAACTATTTAATCATAGGTCACACCAAGTTTTGCTTAAATATCTCTACTCACTTTCAAGATATTAAACAATATCATTATATTTTTAGAATTTTTAACAGTCTGTATCTTGAAAACGAAGCGTGTGCAGCCTTATGTTTATATACATTTTCTTACTTATTTCGACCAGAAGAATACATCCTCAAAATTTGTCGACTTAATACTGAAACACCCTGTATTATCCAATCAATTTAGTAGCCCCACCCCTATTACAGATTAGTAAAAAAGAATTCTTTATTTTTTTTTTTCTTTTAATGGCAACAAGATTTCTAAGTATTTCTTAGTTTTCATAACTTTTTATTCAAATTTTACTACTGCTCCAAGTGGTCGGTGGTACTAATATCTAAAATTTTAGCGATTATTTCATGCGAAAAATAAGGTTAGAATTAAATTATTGGGTACAAGATGCCCAAAATCTTTTCAGATTTTAACACTTTTAAACAATTTTTTTAAATTTTCTTGTAGGACATTTTGTGTTATGTAATCCGATTCTCTTTATTGTGATATTAACAAGAATACACTACCTTCTATTTTTTATTAAAATAAAATTTGTCTGTAGACTTTAAAACAATCCTTTACATTTCAAGTTCTTCCGAGGTCACAACGACTTAAAAAAGGTTTGAACATATTAAGAACGTAAAATATGAAAAGCAATCTAGAACCAAAACGATTTTAAGTAATCACAATTTAAGCAATATCCTTTGTAGTTAAAAATGTACAGAATATAGAATAAGAAGGGTAAAATATAGATTTAGCAACTACAAAAAGATATTACTTATAAAAGATTTAAGAATTTTATAAAGAAATAAAATAGGAAATACGATTATTACCAGATTATTTAAAACAGTTTTTCTCCTGGATTTCATTTCGTATTCCACATTTTCAATATGAACAAAATCTCACCTGCAATTCTGCAACAATTCTTAAAAAGCCTGCAAAAACCTACAGGAAAAATTTATTACAAAACAGTTAAAATTATTTTTAAAATCATACTATTTTTACTATATAATACAATTACAATTTGCAATTTTTTATAGTAAAAATAGTTTTAATTGATTTGTAACAAATTTTAATTTTTCCCTTTTAAAATTACAAAAAAAAATATTTCAATTTTTTTCTGTAACAAAAGCCGGGACGCGTGGTGGTTTATTTGTTAATTCTTGGAACGGATAGGCCAACTCAGACAGTAAAATATTTCGGTCAACACTAATTATTGGAAAGTTAAGAGTTTTCAAGTAGGTTTAGCGTCGCCATAAAGTCGTCGAGAGACTAGTACCTTTTGTCACCGGGAGTAATAAATTTGCAAAGCCGTCCTCATTAAATTTAGCATTGTTTCTTAACTAGTTGACTTAGTGTTGAGCATCTGGTATCAACGGTTTAGCCATGATGAAGGGATAAATCGATATTTCTAATAACGCGCGGAACACATTCGAAAAGACGTAGGAATTCCAAGATATTTAAATAAGTTATTAGGATGTTGTGAGGAAGATAATAGATCAAATAGCTGGTTTTTAGGCGGATTTTCCAAGCTATAAGAATAGATTAAATGAGACTGACTAATCCATCCCATGTTGATATACTGAAGGTGGAAGGATTACTCGTAAGTTCAGTTTAGTCACAAAATTATTTATTCATTGGTAAATTCAGTTAATTAGATAACTATTAACATGGTATAGTTATGTCAAAGCGTCCCGATATTCAGAGATCCCGCCAGAAAGATAACAACCGAAACTTCGGAACCCAAGAAATGGCCGTGTCGAAGCGCGGTGTCGAATTCAGGAGAGGTCTCCGAAAAAGTTTTTTTCTCCTTGGGTCCCACACCGAGCAGACACTTAATTTTAGAGTCTCGGGTTAATGCAATCATGAATAAAGTCTTTCCAAATTTTGCCATGAATTCGCGTTGTGTTCCCTGAATCTCGGATTGCATTATCGCGAATAAATTACTTAATAATATTTGTTTGAAGCCGTGTATCCTCGTTATTTTGTTTGTTTGTTTTGTTTTTATTGTTATTAAAACCCTTCCTAGAAAGTTTTGGTGTTTCTTTTTTGTTCTTCCAACTTCAGTGTTACCCTGTACAGCCAGTCACTGGATTACATTCTACGTAAGAATGGATGGTAAGTGCTTGAAATTCATTCTCTGAACATACAATATTTCCACGTATCAACTAAAGTGTAGATGATAATTAATTACTAACTCCCTTTCGAGAAGTAAATGATAAACTCTTTTGCAATCTAATATCCTTATGATACTGGTCATAAGGAGAGATAGATAAATAAAGAAATAACCCCTCAGGTTACACATATTTCAGAAGAATATAAAAGATAAAAGTATTAAGATAAAAATAATCGAAAGCTCTATTACTACATATTTCAAAATACGGAGTATTCAACAATAAAAACTGGAAAAAACATTTGATAATATCGGCAATTAAGTTCAAAACTTAAAAGTCTCTATTGGAATACAATAATTCATGCTGTTCCGTTAAAAAAATACGTTTATATGTATTACATCAACTGTATAAACCAAAAATACACCTTTTCTAGTTTCATTAACTATTATGATATATTTTTTTAAATAAGCAAGAGAGCATAGAAGAAGAGACTTCTAAATAGATATTCTGTATATTTCCCGAAAGTCAACTAAGTTCCCTATCGATCATTCGGAAAACAGATCTATTTTACAAATAGATAAAAATAAAAATATATAGGTACCTCAAAATCCTTCTCATATTGAATTGATTAAAATATCTTTAATTGTGACCG
The DNA here is from genome assembly GCF_000390285.2 of Anoplophora glabripennis. Classification (NCBI taxonomy): domain Eukaryota; kingdom Metazoa; phylum Arthropoda; class Insecta; order Coleoptera; family Cerambycidae; genus Anoplophora; species Anoplophora glabripennis. The sequence continues at coordinate 153,634 of NW_019416475.1, read as the reverse complement.
AATAACCTTAAAAAATAAAACAAAGACCGTTTACTTTTTAAGAAATCAAAAATATATTAAGGTACCTAAGTTGAGCTAATTCGATTTATTTTTATCCAAAGAAGTTACTATGGAAGTATGGCCCCTTCGCTTCTAAATACCTTGTATATGGCATTTTACGTGGCAAGAAAATAAAACAGGAATTTATTACAATATTGTTGTCATATTCAACATCATGTGTGAATAGATCCATCTCACCATTTCCCTTCAGTTAGATGAGTATCTCTAGACCTTTACGGTCCACATTATACATGCGGAACAGAAGAGATGGAAATAATAAATTACAACTATAGAAATCTGGCAAGTATAATAAGAATAAATTTTGCAGGCCCGTTGTTTAATGGTAAAATTCTCTATACCGTCAGTTCAAAAATTATATTCCACGGATTTTTTTACATCTAAACACAACAAGAGATGTAATTCCATATTTCCTCAAAATTTTTTGTTATTGATGTAATATAAACCAATGTCCCAGGGAAATAAATCGAAAGGAATTAACTTTAGGGACCGTGGAGGCCAAGGTTATGATCTATCTCTACCTATCCAACACTTTAAATATGCAACATCCAAATACTGCCGAGTTCCAAACTGAAATGGGCTGGAGCGCCGTCGTGCATAAAAACTTCTTCAAGCAGTGTTGGCAAATCCTCTTCAATGAATCTGCGATAAATTTCTCCGATCAACCTATCTGAAAAAAAGAAGGGGCCAATCTGAAAGTCCCCGACATTTTCCACCCACATATTTAGAGAAAACTGATGTTGGAGGCTTTCTGACACTGCATGTGTTTATGTAATTATTATTAATATTTTTTATCCCTATAGTAATTGGTCTTATCGGTAAAAAAAATCGAGTAATGTTCAGTGTACACTAAGATTTTTTGCATTCTTCGACAGAGTCACTCTACGTGGAAAATCATAGGGTAAAAGTGTACAAAAGATAATTTTTAGGAATTCTCTAAATTGCTGCATTTGAGGACTAACCATTTTCAGCGGTACGTTTTTTAAAACTCATGATCTGAATAAAGTTTTTCATAAAGGAGCCTGGTTGCTAATGTGTTGCCGTTATTAGCAACACCATAAACGAACTGCAATATCGCATCACTGAAACGTTTCTAAATGATCCCAGTATTTAAAGGACATTGTTTAAATTATTATTAACATTAAAAATTATTTTCCATTTTTTAGACCATTGAAAATCATGTAAAAATCTGAAAAAAGTCTATAATATTCTCTGAAATATTCCTCAAAGATCCGCATTGGTTCAATATTTTTATCTGTTGTAGTTTTCTGTCATTACCCGTAAATGATGATATCTTTCATTAAATGTGCGGCATGAACCTTTACATTCGCCATTAATAAAGAATTCACTTCATCCATTTTTAGGAACATAGAAATGTCAGTGTGTAGCCTATGAGTTTCTTACACGAAACATGATTTTTCGCATTTTAAACAGAAAACTAGCGATAAATCAGAAACCATTAAGAATAACTATAGCAACCCTTGTATGTACTGATGTAGATTTTTCTAGTGAATCCAGAAATGCGCAAATATACAGGGTGTCCAATTAAAAAAAAATGACACACACGTTTGAATTTCCTGGGGTTTGTCAATTAGTTTTCAGGACCCTGTATAAAACTAATTATGTTAGTATATAGTAGTAGTTAGTAGTAGTAGTAGTTATATAGTATTTAGTATATAAGCTAATTTTGAAATCATCGTAAGGAACCCTATGGCTTCTACTTTCATTGACCCTAAAATAAAGATGAATTATTTCTGAGGCATAATACTTTTGAAGCCAACAGTACTGCATGCAATTTTTTTTAAATCACATTATCTTGAAAACGGCTAATTTTAGTTAAATATGGAAAAGTTTATACCAAGCGACCCTAAAATTTAATGTAGAATCCAAAAATGCAATAATATACTACCGGAACAGGAAACAAAACTATTTCATAAATTTTTTAATGATTTTTGAAAGGCTATTGAAAAATAGTCGAGTCGAGACAATAAAAAACGTTTTGAAACTTGAGGTCTCTAATTTCAAGATCTTTTGACAAATCCTTTCTTTGAGCTATGATTATTATAGAGGAATAGAATGAAAAACCTTTTTGACTGTTTACGGATCCAGAAAAAATTTTCTGATCTCCATTAGCTTGTTTAATCAGCTTCAATTTACATTTTGAAAAGTCTCCGTACGACTATTGGTTGCCGAGATATTGATGGTTAAATGAAAAATGGTACCTTTTTCTTTAATTATTTATATTTCAGCAACAATAAGTTATTGCGTGGTTTTGAAAACTTGAATCATGGTTTTCGCAATTTTTTTTTTTTTCGTCCTTGACATTAATTTAAAAAAAGTGGGGAAAATGACTACTGGAAGCTTATTTGAAGACATTAAGTTAATTCTCATATGAATATTTTCAGAAGCTTTACGTAATGACCATTTTGCTTCATTAATTTTTAATTAGTAAATATCTTAATTTGCATTTTACTCATTATTTTTAGGCTTACGTAACAACGTAGTCTCGTAAAATTGCTTCGTTAGGGAGGGACGGTAATTGCTTTTACCTTAGCAGAACAATCATTCACCTCATTTGCATTTTACAAATTAGGTGTTGTTTAATATTGTTGTTAGATGAAATTCATCTAGAATTTAATTAAGGCGCTTACTTCATTTGATGAAATTGGAAATGAAGTATAATGCATGTGTTCAACTTCATTTACACATTGTTTGCCAAAGAGTAGCCGATGCGATACCGCGTTTTAATACTTTGCCTCCCGTATCTTCAAATAAAAAAAGAAAATAATAATCCGGTTTATGGTTCTGACGAATTATAAATTATTATATTATAGAATTCACTTTTTAAAAACAGTGGTTGAAGTCTTTGTTTATTCCAAATTAATGCAAACAAAATTAGATGATGAAGAAAAAAACGTTGAATCATTTTTTTGTTTCAGTGGAGATGTCTTGATTTATCTATATATGTAACCTAAATCCATATCTACTTCTAGTTCTAACTTTTAGAGTGGTTTTAAAACTGCCGCCCAATTAAGTATCGTCTTATGTCATAAATAGAGTAGTTTCAAAATCTCATGAGCCGCGAAATGCGCGAAAGGCGTGGCGTATCCACATAATTCTTCTAATAAGCACGTTGTGAAAACATTGACTCAGAATTAGACCACGTGCCTCATTACAACCAGAAATGAACTAAGGCGCTCGGACATCAATAAAGTCAACTGGCGAGCGTTCGTTATATATATTTTTATTGCTTAAATTAAAATAATAAAGAATAGAGCATTTTATTATGATATTTGTAATCGGAGCAAAGGCTTGTTTACGCTACGAGAGCTCGAGATAGACTGTGAATAATGGATGTAATGTTTTTAGGACGTAGAATAATTTAGACGACGGTCGGAATTATGTTTCTGCGCATATCAAGGTCAAAGCTCATAAGATTTTGAAACAGCTCTACTGTTGTTGATTTGCCAGTCAATGGCACATTGTCAGGACCCGCTTTGATAAGAGCAATTCCACTGTGTACATAGTAGAAATTAATTTTTAATTTTAATTAATTAATTAATCACCAAGCATATATGCAAAATACACGATTCGAAAGTTGTTAAGATAAAAACTTAAAAGATGAACTTTAAATTTGGTAATACTACAGTTAACAGAGTGTTAAACAGAATGTGGACGCACTGAATGACAGGAGTAAAGTAGGAATGGTGCACTAGAATATTTTTTCAATATTGATTCATTGGTTTGTCGTAAAAGTTCTGAAAAAAAAAGTAGGCTTGGATTTTCCGGTGCCATCAAATATATAATCAAATAAAAAGATCTATCGGACATGCATATTGTCAATGATGGTATGATACTTGAACTGACGTACTGGAACAGTAGATACTAGATATCGTTGTCATGTGATAGTAATGAAACAAATAATAATAGTATATTGTTATATTAGGATTAAAAGTGTTGCTTTTGTGGCAAATTTTACGCTTCGCCTTGCAAATACAAAATTGTGAAACAAAAAATACACTTTTAATCGGAATTTTTTTCTTCAACCGAAATCCCTTATTTAATTTAATTTGTGCTTCGAAATTATTCAAATCAAATTTGGATAACATAGCAAAATAGGTAAGTAGGATATATCGATGTAGTCATGGATACTTTTTCAAATATTAGTTGCCATATTGCTAATTGAGTTCATTTGTATTTGTTTATGGTTCAATTTGTTGAAAACTCTGTAAAAATGGGATCTAATGAAAATTTAGGTGCACCTGAGGAGATACTGGAGTATGTGAAAGAGGTTTCCTTGAATCTCCCAAAGAAATCTAGAGAAATTTATGAATTTTATTGGTGCAAAGAAAAAAACATTAAGTTGTATTCAGAAGATGTATTGATGGTGTATTTCTCAAACTTAGCAAATAAAATGAAACCGTCAACGCAAGGGGATTATATAAGCAAATATACAAAGTTATGTGCTTTTCTCAAGAGACAACATGGTGATATCTACGGAAAAAATCGTGAGTATTTACAAAGGAACAAGTTAATTGCTTTTTAAATAGTGCAACTGACAATTTATATTTGATGATAAAGGTAAACGCTTTAAAAATGAAAGAACAAAATGTTTAATAAGCTGCTTTATAGGTCGTCCTAATATTGGTCGTTCTGATGAATTAGTCAATTTAACAATTGATAATGTTGAAGATGTGAAATCCGCCTTAATTATAAAAAATCCCAATACCAAAGCCAAAAGACCACATTCATTTACTGAAAGTTGATAGTGGTAATGATAAACCAACCAGAAAATACATAATATAACTATTAATGAAAACGTGTTGGACTGCTTTGAGAATTGCTCCAAGAATGAGGGTAGTGGCAGTTTCAGTGGTTTATTTAATTTTAATACTTGTTGAATCTGTATATTTAATATCAATGTGGATAAAATTATTGTAAATATTGTTAAATAAACTTTTATAAATTATATCTTGCACTTTTAATCTAAAAATTAAACTATCAAATTTAGCTTCTAGGATTAAAAGGGAATACTTTTCTTGCTAAGATATCAGTTTTTTTCAGTAAGGAAAATGTCAGCCATAGATACTTCTGACATTCAAAAAATGTCATAGTTATGTAAGTTTGGAGAAAAAAATCAGTTTTTATATAGAACAGCCTATTGGATAGATTGTCAAGAAATAGACAAGTCTCCTTCTCATCTTGTACAGATTATAGCGGTTTCAGGAATTGCCACAAATTGCTTAAAGTTCCTTCACAGACAGTTGGTACCCTCTAAGCAGATGTATTATTTCTATCTCTATTTCATTATCCCCAAATAACAACATTCAGGAGAAAATAGAAAAAATATACAATGAATCACATACTTCACAAAATCTCCTCTAAGAATAAAAAAATTAAAAGTACTGATTATCGTAACATATTTATTTTATGAAATGTAATCAACTATATATTTTTAAACAGATTTAACGAGAAAGGAAAGTCGTAAGTTAACTTTCCGGTACCGTTTTTTATCTATTTTATACAGTAAAAACTCATAAATACGCGCAGGCATATTAGGTGGTATTAATAAAATTAAGCACATACTTTTTACTTCAAATTTTGGAGTGGGTTCTTCATTTGGTATTAATAAAATCGTAGAGGAGATGCTTAGCAATGGAGCACCTGCTAGTTTTGTAAGTATCTACTTAACACTGAGTGCCTACTTAAGTTTCGGTATGAATAAAAGTAAGTATATGCTACACAAATGAAGCAACTACTCACAATAATTTAAGGTACCTTGGTAGGAAGCTCAGCATCAGTAATAACTGTGCTTTCGGAAATAATGGCCGAATTTATGCCTATTGCTTCTATTAAAAAGTAATCACTCTATACAAAATTAAAGAAGCTGCTACAAATTTTAAGTACGTATACTAGACTTACCTTTTACTTTACAAATTGAAGGATTTATCTCCCCTTCTATATATTTAAAGAATCTTATTTCCCAATCTTTTAATTCAATCTTCCGATTTCCTGTTTGTTTTTTGTCAGTCTTCCTTTTTATTCTAGTCTTGAGATTATTTAGTTTCTTCCATATTTGCGTGTCGTTCAACTCTATTCCAAATTCAACTGCTAGTTTACCTTTTATTTCATAAATTGCATTCGCTTTTTTCCTTTTAACATCCGGTATGTTTGATTTTTCCAGAAGTATAGGAAATTTTTCAATAACACTAACAAATTGTATCATTTTCTCACATGTTTCCCCACTACTAACTGTGTCTTCTTCAGTATCCATAGTTCTTATTTAATATATGTAGAGACTTACATCCACTATAGCAACACGGCCGCTCTATAACTTTCTAATATTCAACCTGTCGGAACTCGCATATGACGTCTGCTGCTGTGAGTTTATCGGAGTAGGTACTTAAAAAGCGTAAGCAGGTGCTCTATTTCCCTTCTAAATTTTATTAATATGAAAATTCAGTATGTGCTCAAGTTTTTAGCATATACTCCGCTTTTTGTTGAGCACCTGCTAGGAGCATGTACTCTGTTTTTATTAATACCACCCATTAACTCACATTAATAATGCATTATTTAGTAAGTATAACATTTAGTGAACGTATTCCATATATTAAATGTTTATTATAACTATTTGTTTATCTTTATATTTATGTTGCAGTTTGTACAACTATTAAACCGAAGCTGAATTTTACTCAAAAAATCGGCGACATTATTGCTATTATTTCTTCTTCGACAATATTATTTATTACTATTAGCAAATTTCTCTTCGTCTCTCCCTCCTCTAAATATTTCATCCGCTACATCTAGTTCATTTGTAAAAGGTTCCTCTATATATTCTTCAATAACGTTGGAAGATTTCCATCCTCCATGGCAATTAAATCTGCCACAGCATTGGTTAATCTCCTGTGTATTTATTTGCATTTTGCGACAATTTGGGGCATTTCACCAAACTGATGTATTCCTACTATTTGCCAGCAAACCTTTCCCAATTGAATATTTAAAGAAAAACTAAATATTTAAAGAAAAACTAAAAAAAAGATAACTTTCAAAATTTTCTGGGTTGTATGCAACATATTTTCTATATAATGGCATATAAGTTTCGTTTATTATAAATGACCTCGGTTTTTTCGTTTTATTATCCGGTATTTTAATCAAAAACTTATCATTCAAATTTAATTGATATAGTTTCTCACAGCGACATGCATGGGCAACACCTTATAATAAGACAAACTAAAATGGAAAAAACTAATATCTAGATATCTTAAAATTTTCATATCTAAACGTACCTCATTAAGTATACAGGGTGATTCACAACTTATCCAAAAAAATTTGGGAATAGATGCGGCATGAGAAATGGAGTCAATATCGTAAAAAAAATTTGTAAAATTCTTATAGTTTCCGAGAAAAAAATTATTGAAGTTATAGTACATTCAACCACTACATAGCGGGACAACTGTAGTCTCTATCATCAATCGCAATACGCGTGGAGAGCCACGTGGCCTTAGCGACTCCGAATACTGAAAGCCGTCGTTGCGATAGTGTTTACCTCTTATGTGTGGTGTTTACAACAGTTTTTTAGTAGTTAGTGTCAAAAATGGTTTGCGTGTATAGCAACTCGGAGTTGATGGATATCGTTTTAATTTATGGTGAAGCAAAACAACATTTGTATTATGGTGAAGTAAGACAACATTTGTGTTAGTTGTGTAGTGAGTAAGACGGACCCAAATGTGTTTACACGTTGGTGGATAAAATTTTGAACAATTGTTGTAACATCGGGTATGTCAAATGATTTTATTATTTAAAAACACAAATTAATTTTATTAATTAATAAAGGCAAAAGTATTTGAATTTGCCGATATAAAAGAGGTGCTATAAAATTATATTTATTTCTTTCCTTGCGAAACTTTTTGTTCGTTTTTATCATACCGCCATGCCGGTCGCATTGTGCATGGTCAGGTTTTACAGTGGACCAGTTTCCAGTGCCGTGCAGGAGTGTATTTTAAAATCATTTTCGAATTGCCCTTTTTGAATTTTTCTTTGCAAAATTGTATTTGTAAGGGTCCCTGTACATCCAGAATTTTTTTTGGACAAGTTCTGAATCACCCTGTATATTATCTGGTACTTGAGCAATAAACGTTTCAAATTATTTATTTGACTTTTTTGGTTTATAGTTGTTACATTGATATTTCAGGAAAACACATAATTTCAAATATTTTTATATATCAACGTCTTCCTTTGTAGTAATGTAAGTGTTACTCTCAACATGGAGTAATTTGACCATAACGTAGATGTCTTCATGAGTGCCCTATTGGAATTTTTTGCGATCTAAGTAGGGCTTTTGATTGCGTCAATCACGAAAGGCTGATATCGAAGTTAATATAAGGGGTCTGGCTCTTGATTGGGTACAATCTTTTCTAGAAAACAGAACTCAGTTTGTTGCTATAAAAGATAGCAGTTCGGTACAGTACCCTGTACGGAAAGGTGTACCACAGGGTTCAATTTTAGGTCCGATGCTTTTTTTGTTGTATATGAATGATCTCGATTCAATTTCATTAAATACAGGTTTCGCTATCTACGCTGATGACACTTCCTTAATCACTTCCAGCGGTGATGATATAAATTTGGAGGCTAATTGTAATATTTTATTAGATGATTTAACAAAATGGTTTTCTGAAAATCAGTTATATTTTAACATCAATAAAACGAAAATTTTAAGATTTCACAGTTCACAAAAAAATTGTAATACTTTAGATTTTACCATTGATAACACGCGTTTAAGTACTGACTCTGAAGTAGTGAAGTTTTTAGGTCTTTATATAGATAAACATTTGAAATGGCATGCTCACTGTGATATACTAACGAAGAAACTCTCCTCTCTGACGTATCTATTTCGTAATTTGAGATCGGTTTTAAGTATTGAACAACTTCGCTGTTTATACTACGCACAAGTTGAATGTCGTTTGAGATACGGTCTCTGTTTCTGGGGTAACTCCACATTTACTACTCAGGTTTTTATTGTTCAAAAAAGGCTGCTAAGAACTATAATGGGAGTTCCTAGATATTATTCATGCAGGGAAATATTTAAAAGCTTAAGAATTTTAACATTGCCCTGTTTATTTATATTCGAATTGTATCTGTACGTGTTTCACAATAAGAGCAAGTTTATGTTAAGTAGTTCTTATCGTGTGATACAATACGCGACAAAATATGGATTTTCATTTGCCATTTGCTCTAATAAAAATAACAGCTAACTCTCCCGACTGCCTGGGCCTTAAAATGTATAATAAACTACCTGAGGAACTTAAATCAATGCAAAGTGTATATTTATTTAAGGGCGCTCTAAAGCAATTTTTAATGGAAAAATTTTATTATACTGTTTCGGCGTTTTTGCCTACTCTGTCTTAATTTGTAAGTCTTGACTATTCCTATACATGTATTAGTGTCTTTAAGGAAAATAAAGTATTATTATTATTAACGTTGTAGATAAAGTGGAAAAGTATGCAATCATAACATTTGCAGATCGGGAGGTTGTATTTTTTTCAATGCAATAAGTCCTGAAACGTTTGTAAGCATATTCGTACTTTTTCCTAGATTTATTTGGTAATAAATTTAAAGTCACATTTTTTGCAGGTACTACTAACTCTAGTGGTGCAGCTGCACATCATCACCACTGTCCATTTTAAATAATTTTTAATATATTTTAGTACTTCTAGGTATTAAAACGAATTTGACATTTATCGCAACAATAAATAAACAATGATTGTCAAGGAAACGATTTCATAAGCAATTAGATTGTAATGCATACAATTGATACAAATTTCTAAAAGAAAATTCTAAATTCAGAGAAGACAACGTAATCGTGAATATACATTTTCCTTAATTAAGTTGATAAATGAGGACGTTGCAACAAGTTACGTAATTACAAAGATATAGACGTTCCCACTATTCCTGTATGTCAGCCGTTTCAATTAAGCAGTCATTTTCATTTGCAATCAAACTTTTCTCATTAGTTTGTTAATTAAAATGCAACCTAATACATGTACTTATAAAATTGCAATGCCAAATACAAATTGATGCATTACGATGATTTAAAAGAAAAATGCAATAACCTTTTATTAAAACAATTCATTATAACCGTACATAAACAAGGTGCTTTTTAGGAATTTACTGCAACATAGAAGCAAACAAGTAGATAAAGTAAACAAATATTTCAAATAACATTTGTCCGATTCCGAAGATAACGCAAATAAAATCCAAAAACAATTGTCACCATTAAGTCACACACACACACACACCCACGCACGCACGCACGCACACATACATGTTCTACATTGGTTGTGGGGTCGCCTGAATTTTACCGTACTGTGGGGTCTTTGAAGATATGAGCACAGCGACATCTATCGCAGTTTCATGATCTCATAGGTATACACAACTTTGCGATACACACGCTCATTTTTGAATGCACACTGGAATATACTATGGGGACAGTGCTTACAAATATACGAGAACAAGAAGTGTGTTAATATGACCCCACTTCCTATNCACACACACACACACGCACACACGCATACACGCACACACCCACACACCCACACACGCACACACACACACGCACGCACGCACGCACGCACGCAACCCACGCACACACGCACAACGCACACACGCATACACGCATACACGCACACACGCACATACGCACACACGCATACACGCACACACGCACACACGCACACACGCACACACACACACACACTAACTGACAAATATTCGTAGGTCTATGATTCTTATATTTTTTATTATAAACCGGTTTTTATTGAGCAGAACTAAACGCTGTGAGAGTGCAGATAAAGAATATATATGGTGATTGTAAAGAGTACACGTGGTGAGTGTTTACGATTTTTTCCATCCATACAAAATACGAACTCAATGAAAACAAGGACATGAAAGAGTTAATTCTTAACAAGTTCGTGATGCCCTCGATGCAACAAGAAAACAATTGTAAGCAGATCTCTCTAAACAGAAGATAAGTTCAGTAACTTTAAGCGGGATTGAAATAAATAAAATAATTTTGCATTGGGAAAATGATGTACTCCTGGATGTGTTTTGAGAAAATTCTACGACGTTACTGAAGTAGTTCACGAATTGGCTTGAACAGGGTGCGAAGAAACAGGTGGAGAAAAATAACGTAAGGATACATTATAATTCGATGTTGTAAAACTTATCATAAATGATCACAAACCTGTATCACTATTTTCACTGTATTCACAACTTATCCAAAAAACTTGGGAAAAAAATTTTGTAAAATCCTTAGGTACAGTTTCCGAGAAAAAATTATTGAAGTTGTAGTACTTTCAACCATGTCATAGCTGGACAACTGTAGTCTGTAGCGTCATTCGCAATACGCGTGGAGAGCCACGTGGCCTCAGCGACTCCGAATACTGAAATCCAATTTTACAATCGCTGTTGTGATATTGTTTACAATAGTTTTTTAGTAGTTAATGTCAAAAATGGCTTGTATAGCAACTCGAAGTTGATTGATACTATAGTAGTATAGTGGTTAATTGAAAACACTGTTAGTTCTATAATACTTTCATATAAACTATTGTATGTTAAAATAAAACAGCTATTTTACTGCACATGGTCTGTTTCTAAGGTCACAAATCTTTACTGAAAGAATGTAACCGATGACTGGTGCAAGAATTGAAGATTAAAAGAAAAGAAATTTACCGAATACCAATCATTCCAATAGGTCAACTGCAGTCAGCGCGCTAATATAAAGTCGAGACCAAGAGCAACAACTGTTAAAAAGTTACAGGACACAACCAATATAGATCAAACAACATAATAAAAAATAAGATAATGTACAATTAATTGATAATTAAGCGTTTAATGATATTTACTGCATTCCGAACGCGGCCATTGCAACCTACAAAAAGTTTAATCATAACAATTTTAGGTAGAAGCAATATTTAAACGTTTTTTTACTAATCAGAAATGTAATTCAAGAGAAGAAAAAGGTGTTCTCTAACCTAGCCTTATTCACATTTAATTTCTCATGTCATCTGAGTATTGTCCATAAATCATTACATCTCTTTAATTTTGATTTAATTTTAACACCTATATCTGAACTCAAAAGAATAATCGAATGAAGAAACGTAGAAAGAGAAGGTGCTAGCACCTTGTTCCGAAAAATAACTGGTTCAGAAAATTGAATCATAAAACAAAGGATTTGAAAAGAATAATTTAACTAACGTTTCTATACAATAATCAACTTTTGCACAAGTCTTTTGTCAAACTTTACAATTTAGTTGTCTTTGTATGCTATTGCTTCTATGTTCTTTAAACAGATGTACATTCTCATAGTATTAAGAAATATTTCGTTTTTAGCCTTATAAGCATTATTCAACATAAAATACGGAACATTTTCGTTAAGACCGTTACTGAAAAACAATTGTTGAGTACGTATGTAAAAGAGGAAACTTCACCTAATCTATATTTCCATAATCTCGATCGAAGCATACTAACTTTTTATAACTTAGCATGTCATACTACAGCTTAGTTTTTCAGTGAATTTTCATTATATCTTATTTTTCAGTAGCTGGAATATCCTTAAAGATTATGAATATTAATAAATAATGAGAACTGATTTGTCAAAAGTTTAATTAAATTAATTCAAATAATTTAACTTTCATTTCATCCTTTCTATTATCCTTTTTTTCACTAACCACACTTTAACTGCAAAGTTAATCTGGAAAATATTTAGAAGCAGCGGAATACTCGGCATTCCTTTCATTCAGTAATTTTACACAAGAGTCTGGTAACGCGAAGTACATTCCACTCCAGGAAAGTGATTAAGATAAGTTCCAAAATACTAAAACTACACAAAATTAAACAATTACTAAGATTATGTAAACGATCAGTTACGAACAGTTGTATATTTGGAGGAATTTTAGTCTGACTAAACTTCACTATTTTATTAAATGTGTAACTATTAACTATTTTACGATTTGTACCAAATTACATACTTACATTAAAAGATCAATACTTACTATCAATGGCTATCGCTAGGCTGTATTACGATTTACGTAATAAAATAAGTTACTGCTGAAAATGAAACAGACAAATGAGACAGATTATAGTTATCTACTTATCTCTCTCTGTCTTGTTTGCATTGTATTGGCAGCTGAAATTTTGTAAATGAATTTATCTCGTCAAATTTCCCTAAAACAACAGGTTTATCTAATCATTATAAGTTCCTTATTATAGAGCTTAAAAGTTATTGCACAACGCTCACATCGAACTTCTTTTAACTGACACTTGAAAATCAGAAATTAAGTTTTGTTACAGCTGCGATAAGTATTGGACACTTGCTTATAAGTGTCGAGTTCCGAACAGACTTAGGTTGGTTCTCGGAGTACGAACAGGGTTAAAGAGAATGCCAATCTCGATTACAACGAGTGGTACATTTATTCTGGTGCTACGGTTTACATTACTGACAGAAAGGTATTGGAGGTATTGGTTTGATTGAACGTTAATAGTAAGCCAAACAGATAGAAAAGATATAGCCAGAAAGACAGAAATGAAACTCATTGGCTGTACAACTTATGTATACATTCTGAAGTGCAAATGAAATAGGTTGAGTTTTAAATCTTAGAAATTGATCTTCACTGGATATTATGAAGAACTTAAAGGGTACAGACGTGACCTTTAAACTGGTTACCAACAGAAAATTGAATAACCAAATGTGATATAATGTTTCAAGCAGATTTTCGAAATCAGTCTCGAAGATTGGAAAGTTAAATTTCAAGAAGTGTTACTTTCTACACCTGATACTCCTTTCAAGCCTGTTCAAAACTTTGAAGAAAACCATCAAAATCAAATTGAGCATCTTATTCAACATGAATAACAAAATTTTAAAAGCAGGCGTCATGGATAAATACTCGGAAATAAAATATGGAAGTGTATTGATGGCCCAAAGCGCCTCAACATAATCAAATTTAAGTGACTTCTCCTAAAGAAACAAAACGGAAACAGTGACAAACAGAGTTGTAGTAAAAGAATGTTTCCAAATCTACGGGATTGACATCGACAACTTTTTTGCATAGTAAGAATTACCATCTTGATTTATAGCAACTGGCACAAATGAATAAATATGGTCCAGAGGTTATCAATGACGGCAAGATTTAAAGTGAATTTGACAAAATATGCGCTTCAAAATTTCATCTACGGATTAAAACAAGCAAACTACTTTGGTATCAAAAGTTCAATGACGTTACGAAGAATCTTGGTCTAACTAAAGTAGTATTCGATCTTTGTGTGATTGTGTTATATTCATAATAGTTCTCTAGGTTAGTGATGTGATGTGATCATTTTCATGAACAGTAACGACGTACAATGCAAAATTAAGAGTAATTTAACACAACACTTCCACTTGTAGATGAAATGCCATGATTCTCTGAATTACTGTGTCGGCGAACATATCTGTATCTTAATAAACTTTACATCATATTATTTTATAAGAAAATATTAAATAAAATGTAAGGTTGAAAATTTTATTGAAATAAACCTTCCCTTACTTAAACATAAAAATGTAGTATGACGCAACTTCAGCCAATTGCCTACAAAATTTATTTCCAACACGATGTTCCTTTATTTTAAGGATTAGAGAACGTGCTAGCCAGTTGCAAGTATTCATTAACGGCAATTTGGTAAATTTTAGTTAGAATGCTTCGTGCGTAGGAGCGTGGATAGAAGGCAAACCAATAAAATACAATATCGACAGTTTGCAAACTTAATCGCAACTTTTTCCCTCCATCAATGTGTTTACGTTAAGAAGAAGTTTTTCTTGCCGTAAACAAATTACATCTTCTCATCTCCAAGTAAATAATATGAGCGGATATTTAGAATCGCATAATTTTTCTTCAAAAAATATATAATTGAAATGACACCCTAATTTATCTCACAATATTTTTTGTGGTGTGCTTGGAAGTGGTTGGTGATTTCAGATCAGAATAATTCCGTACTACCTAAAGAGATTTGGAATATTGTTGGAACCCCAACACTGAGAAGTGATTTACATATAAGAACTTCTTTATAAGAAACGATTGGTTTAAAAGTAATGTAGGAGAAAGTTGGATGAAACGGGATTCTCACAATTAGTGTTAAATGTCCCAAAACTGCTTTAATATGCATGTGTCAAGAACACCATTTTATATTGTTTATATTTTTATATAATATTTATTTTTTTACATTTTAAATATTTTGTAATATAAAATAATAAACATATTGTTATATTTTCCTCAGCAGTTTAAATAGTAACCGACTGTATAAATTTGAAAAATGAAACTCAAATGCATTGTATCCGGAAATGATCAGCAAAAAACGTATGAGGTTATTATACTCGAAAAAACGCCACAAGGTTCTATAAATTTTTTTCTAATACTCAAGAATAACAAATTTTTTTTAATAACTTTTTTGTTAGTGAATCGATACTTTTCAAATTTGGTGCACTTATAACTAATGTTGATTATACCAATAATGTCTAGTAATAATAGTAGTAGGTATAATAAAAATTAGAAAGGATGTCCATTGAAGTAAAAACACATACTGACCTATAGAAATTATTAGGCAATGCAATCTTTCAAAGAAATATATTGTGTTCTTGTTATCTACCATCACCTTTTACAAAGTCCAACGCGTCAAAATAGTCATGATGGATGACTCCGGCCTTATAGAAATCGAGTAAAGCGTTTTGAACGAATTTGGCTTCTGTAACTTCTTCTATGTTTAGTTTTTCAATGTTCAAACAAAAATGAAAGGGCAGGTTCGGTCCTTTGGCTTTAAGGGAATCATTTCAAATTTGAGACAAGAATACAAAAATACATTAGTGGGGCATAGGAGTGGGGCATAGCTGCAGTTTTAGAGTAACTTCTGAAGAAGAGAGCGATATGTCCTCGAAACGTCAAGAGTTGTAAATCGACGAAGTGGCAACCAGCCCGGAAATCATGCAACCACCTTCTATAATAAATTAAAATTTTCTGAATTACACCAAATTCCGCATTGCTGCACTGCACTGCTAGGCAATTTGTCAACCACTTATCAACAACTGAGATTTATTGCACAGTCGTCCAATGTAGCTATGTTTGCATTTCGTTTGCCCGCGCGTGCATTCTTCAACAGGGCGTATACATTTCTACCACCTCCACATTTAGTTCGACCAGACCTGTATATAGGTATGGCTAAATAAATATGGAAACAAGTTTTTAAAATATTTCAATGCCGAGTTGCTGTGTCAGCGACCGAACCTGGTACATACTGCCAACCTCTTAGTTCTTCAATTGAGATCGCAAAGACTATACCAAGGCTGATTTTCATCCATATCTGTCTTTTATGGTACATTAGCGAAACGGCCTTCGGTTTCCGTTCTTCGGGTGGAGGTGGGAGTAATAGGACCACCTCCGCGTTGAAAAATATAAAAAAAAGCCGAAATTGTTTGTATTCTTTGTTTCTAACAATAAATGATAAAAAATCACACGCAACTGAAGCGTTTTGCACCTACATTTTTTTCATTTATTGTTAGAAACACAGTATACAAACAATTTCAGCTTTCATACTATTATTTTTTTTTACATTTTGACTGCATTTGATGGGATATTAGAAACATTTTTGAATTCATAATAACTAGCGTAGTACCTCTGAAATAAAGTAAAAACAACTTTTCATTGAAGTAATGAGAACAGTAGGAGCTAATATTTTCAGTTATAATATCACAAGACCATAGAAAATATTCGATTATACTTCCGAGTCACGAGACGTATTCTGCGAAACACCACGACAGCGTAGCTGGAGTGGTGTTTTAAGGATATACGTCGAGTGAGGAGGTTAGTATAATCGAATATTTTCGTTTGCTCGAGTGGTATTCGATACGATTACATAATGAATAAATTTTTTTTGACGTTTATTGACAAATGTTAAAACTATCGTTACCATGACATAGTTCACATTGTTGGAGGAGGCGAAACACCAAAACGGTTATACCACGTCGTCAAGAGTATAATCGCTTGTCAATACATAGTAACTACGTAAAATTTGTAATTGCTATTGGCTAAATTTCTAATGAATTATATAATCGTTTTTATTAATAATACCACTACTTATAATTTCAATGTAATATTATACACTAGTAAAATTGCCACGTTATTTAAAGCTCTTGTATATCTATTTGTCTTTTACTAGTTATGTATGAAAGGCTGATGTATACCAATAAGAAATTAATTTTCATAAATTGTTCGAACGCTATAGCTAAAACAAATTTTAGTGAAAACTAAAAAGTCACGTTGTATGTATATTCCAAAATTCTGTCCCAAATTTTTATGAAGCAGTCATTCGTACTCGCCTAAGTTGCCTCACACTGCCATTGTAGTACGTATAGTTCGCTGTATTTAAGATGTTTCATATACATTTAACATTTAATAGGTGGAATCTATTAGCCTTGACCACAAAGTATGCCTACTTCTAATTTCTTTCATTGAGGAGATATGTTCGACCAATTGTCTGTCCGTTAAGTTACTCTAAATTATGTCAATAGTTTGCAATAAAACCAATCTTCTGAAGTCATATTTAGAGTTTATAATATCACTTATAGGACAATATTCTTTTTAATAACTCAATTGTCATCATATTACTCATTCTGATCTATCTTTAATAAAGGATTAAATTTCCGGATATTATTATTTTGTCGTTATACGTACAATTATACAAGTAGTACATAATGGTACATACATTTAAAATATTTTCGAAAATGGAAATAAACACAAACACACTATTTTTGGAAGTAACGTATTACGAAATTTCATAGTTTACATTTTATTATACTTACGTACACTGACCAGTACAAGTACCAATAATAATTATTATAGGTGAGAAATGAACAAAAGAATTATTTATTGTATAAATATAAATAACAAACAATACTTTACAATATATAAAAGAGGGCTTAGCACTAAAATTTATAGTTTTTTACGTTATATTATATCATATTCAGTAGTCATAATATTAAACATGAATATACAGTGTGTAGCAGCCAAATGGAATAAATTCAATAATAAATAAATGGGTGCGTGTTCGAAAAAACTATCGGACACGTCGATTGGTATTTTTAGTTGCGCAATTTTTTCAACAAAAACTTTTTATGCAGGGTATATCTTGTAACAGTGGTCAATACCAACCTTCTTATCTTAAATGCAATTTTACATTTTTTTTTTAAATTGCACATGCGCTCAGAAAATTTTTTTCTGGCTTAATAAATGCCAGGGTCATTTATCCCTACTTCAATTTATTTTATTTTTTTCATTTTCAGTACGATTATTTTTTATTGAGATATCGGCTATTGAGTGAAAAGTGACCTTGCTTTTTTGATAATCATTATCTCATTAACTAATGATCGTACAGCGAACGGAAAGTGGGTTTTAGAAACCCGAATCAATTCTCTTCAAGGGCCTTTTGGTATGTTAAAGAAAAATATATATATACCCTTTAATTTCAAAAAGTGCCAAAAAATGGCTTCTGCTGTTTTGGAAAATCAACGACTACTTTGCAAATATTCCGAAAAGTAAATCTTTTTTACCTCCATACATGCCCATGCGACTTGTAAATTTTGAAATCGATTGGTAGAACCGTTTTCCTTTCCTGAATCGTCAGTTTTATAAAAAATTAAAAGAGCAGATTTATGCTCCTCAAACTTCAATTAAGATGAAATAAATTATTTTTGCATTATTTTTCTCACAATTTCGCTTTAAATACTCAAGTATCGCAAAAAAAAATTGAAAATTATGAAAATAAATAAAATGTTTCAAAATTAAAAAAAAATCTCGGCATTTGAAATATTCAATGTAAAACAGTAAAAAGGATAACGCAAACAATTTTTTAAAAATTTTGAAAAATTAATTTTTTTTCAAAATCGAATCTTTTATTTCAAAATTTGGATTTTTTTTTCGATATTTGACTACTTATTTGAGTATTGAAGGCGAAATTGTGAGCAAAATAACCCAACAAATTTGTTTTGATCATACTGATTAGCAAGCTGTAACTTTGCGTGCAGCTTAACTTTAACGAGTCTCCCAAGATTTCGCTACGAGGAAAATTTAACCGTGGTAAGTTTTCCCATGATTTTCAGGAAAACAGGTCAATCTGGCATAAACATGGAATGTTATGACCAGCACTTTTTTTAGGTTTAAATGAAAGATATATATTTTTTAAACCCCCCAAAAAATTTGTCCGACAAAAATGTTGGTATTTTGAGTTTGTCCCCCACCCCAAATATGTCGATTTGGTGACATTATGGTTGGTGACAACCAGCAAGCTGATTTTTCTGGGATGGTTTGGTAATAAGATTTGAAATGAAAGTATCTTATTGTCCGACAAAATTCTTGAGAAGTTTTTGCAGTCCGACGCCCCGAAGATGTCGACTTAACGACAACATGGTTGGTGATAACCAGCAACCTGGTTTTGATTTTTTTCTCTAATAATTGAAATGTATAACACAATAATATACTTGTCCGCCAAAAAAATTGGAAAATTTGCCTTATAAATGGGAAAAATAACTATTTTTGTGGTACCTAATGTTCATTCCGCTATGAAATAATTAATTTTTTAAAGAAAAAATAAAGAAGAATAAATAAGAAAATTATCTTGTTAACAGGAGCAACAGAAATTGAAATTCATAAATAATTATGTCTAACTAATTTAATTAATCTCCATCAAAATGATTTCTTTGTTCAAAAAACTTATATGTACATTTTATTTTATAAACTATTGTAACTATTTTATAAAAAATGGTAACTGTACAATGAATGCATAAATTTTCGCATGTTTTTTTAAATTAAAATTTGCAATCTTGTTTTGACAAACAGTTTACACGTAGTTTTGTTCTTGAAAAACCAATTAAACCAATTTTAAAAATATTATTATACATTTGTCAAAGCGTTTATTAAAAGATTGTCTTGTTGTAAAGTATAAATTCTTAATGCGAAATGACTGCAGCATTTAAAACGTACTGCCAAAGTTCTTAACAGGTGTTTATAGTTTCTCCATAAACAACTGATTTCATTTAACCCCAAAAGCGGAAGTCTCAGCATTCCATCTCACATTTATGTACATACAATTTAAATTAAGATGTAATTTTAGGTACGAATAATACTTAATGGACAGTAGCATACAAATGACAGCAATAAGACAAGTGGAATATGTCAATTATTTGATTTTCGTCCAAACTTAAGAAACTGCACCGCTAAATTAATAATAGGTAGATACTTCATTGTAATTTAATTCAACAGCATTGGAAGTTTCAAAGCCAAATATCTCGAAAACGGTGCGAGACAGCTAGTTTTATAAAGTGTAGCTTTTTTGTGAAAAAAAACTTGGAAAATAAGAATTTGATACCAAAGATGAGATACCTTAAAGTATAAAAAAGTTATGTCGTTTAACACATTCAATCTACTGCCCTCTATGAACTTTAACCAAAATTTGAACACATTTCAATTCCTCTACTTAAATAACTCCAAACCTCAAAATTTTGTGAGGATATTTGCATTTGTTAAGGAATAAATGAAAAAAAAAACTAAAATAATATTTTACATTTAACACCCTGTATCTCTTTAACTATCAACTTTTGGACTAAGGTAAGTTCGGTTAAATCGCAATATTTTTGCTTCGAGAATCTACCCATGAATTTTGACCTATTAGCTCGGGACCACCCTGTATACAATTTTTTTGTAATTGTCTAAAAAAATAAATTTAAATTAGTCATATTTATTTTGAAATTTGAGAAATTCAAACAAAATTTTTTTTATTCATATTTATATTTTTTTTATTAAATATAAATTTTTCTTCTATGTACATATCATGCGTAAGTATTGAAACCGCAAAATTTTATAGTTTAATTTTGTCGGACAATTAAATTCTCAGATTAATATTGCATTTTTTTAAATAACGACGCTTTTGTCCGACAGCTGGTTATCACCAACCATGTTGTCGTTAAGTCGACATCTTCGGGGCGTCGGACTGCAAAAACTTCTCAAGAATTTTGTCGGACAATAAGATACTTTCATTTCAAATCTTATTACCAAACCCTCCCAGAAAAATCAGCTTGCTGGTTGTCACCAACCATAATGTCACCAAATCGACATATTTGGGGTGGGGGACATACTCAAAATACCAACATTTTTGTCGGGCAAATTTTTTGGGGGGTTTAAAAAAATATATCTCTCATTTAAACTTGAAATAAAAATGCTGGTCATAACATTCCATGTTTATGCCAGATTGACATGTTTTCCTGAAAATCACGGGAAAACTTACCACTGTTGAATTTTCCTCATAGTCAAATCTTGGGAGACTCGTCAAACTTAAGCTGGACGCAAAGTTACAGCTTGCTGGTAATCATTTTTTCTTTGTACGTGGGCCCGTGGACTATGCTCCTTTAATCCAAAACACTGCTTCTGCCCCTTTAATCCAAAAATCTCTGCTCCTGCTCCCTTAATCTAAGAGAGCAGAAAAACCTGCTCCTTTAATCCAAAACAGCAGAAAAAGCCATATCCGAAACAGCAGAAAAAATTATTTTTTGCACTTTATTGGCTTATTCTTGAAATTCTATCTCAACGAATATTGTACTATATTGTATTGTATTTTATGGTAAGTTCCATGTGAAGCGTTTAGTATAGAAAAATAGACACTGCCCTTATTTGTTTCATACTATTATGCAAATACTTACATACATTTTCTTATAATGTAAAGAGTGCAGATGTTCTTATGAATGGAATGATCAACTGATTTGAATCGTTCTAGAACCATTCTCTGTCGGAGTCGGAACCAAAACAAAGCTATTGTATTGTATTGTAATAAAAAACTCATAGGTAATCTTAGTATAAAGTGGTACTAATATTATCTGTAATAATTTATTTATGACATTTTATTGTTAGTATGTATTTATTGGTTACTCCAGCCTTATTGAAATTGAAAAATTAATTTTAATTTTGGGGGCAAGGTGTTATTTATTTAATATTTTTATATTATTATTAATTGCAGCGAGGCAGAAGTATTCATTTAAATAGAAAAAGCAACACAGATAATAAGAAACTATTTGCCAGATCAAATAGTTTGTTCAGTCTTCCTCCTTCGCGCACAAACAAAATGTTACTGTGGTCTCCTTTACATCAAATGCTTTTTAATTATCATAATATGGAGAATAGCCAGGACATATTCAATACTTCTCTAGCACATATTAAAAGAATTTTCTATTCTCACAATTGAGTTTTCGGTTTTTAATTTATCTTTTGTTTTTGTATTACTTTTGTGGTTGTTTATGTTATGTTCTTATTTACGATGATTTTTAGATATACTAATTCTAATGTGACTTTACTGTTTTGCTATTTATTGACTGACTACTTATTTTAAATTTTTGTGCTTCTTGTTGTTTATTTGCATTTATTGTAGCTGTAGTATCCTGTAATTAGGTTTTTCCCGTTGGGTGAATTAAAATTAAATGAATAAATTAACAAATAAATACATAAATAAATAAATAAATAAATAATATTGACAAAATCAGAACCCATTTGTACATGCAAGGATTATTCCAATTTATTTTCATACCGCAACGCCACTCGACGTGTCAGATAATACACGTATATAATTACGGATGCATGTACATATCTTCGGTCTGTAACCAAGTTGACCATCCTATTTTGCACTAACCAAATACGCTACCACATATTAACGTGTACACAGAGTATACCTATGATAGTCACAAATTTGACTTGATATATCACATTCATATAAGCACTGCTGTCGTTAAAGTTGCTTTGATGATATTGTTTTTTATACAGGGTCGGAAAGTACCGATGGTCTATCTGCCGTTACGTGAGCGCGATAAAGTAAGACATAGAAATCCATGCGATAGAAAAAG
Organism: Anoplophora glabripennis; assembly: GCF_000390285.2. Lineage (NCBI taxonomy): Eukaryota > Metazoa > Arthropoda > Insecta > Coleoptera > Cerambycidae > Anoplophora > Anoplophora glabripennis. The sequence continues at coordinate 130,620 of NW_019416475.1, read as the reverse complement.
ATGGCTATAATGAAGGCGTCTAATAGTCACCGCCCATTTCACCCTTCCACAAATAAGAAGTGGATCTTATTTGTGGAAGGGCGAAACGGGCGGTGACTATGAGACGCCTTCATTATAGCCTTCCTTCTCTATCGCATGGATTTCTAAGTCTTACTTTATCGGTCTTACGTAACGGCAGATGGACCATCAGTATTTTCCGAACCTGTATAGTGTTATGTTAGATAAAGATGTGATATTTCGACATTTATCACTGAGGAACATTTTAAACTCAGTTTCCATCTTGATAATACAGCTAATTCAGAATAATGAACGAATTCGTTTCCTTATTGCTTATTTTGTAAAAAAAAACATATAAACTAATTGTTCGCTTGGGTCGCGAACTACAGTGAATTAATGAATTTGGACGAATTTATCGTCATTCAGGTTAAAATTTCCTTTGCTGTCCATATTTTAACGAACCATGTAGTAGTTACTCACTTAATATCGATCGACTTCCCAGCATTTCTAAGATTCGAAGCAAAATCCCTACTCCCAAACACGTTGTTAATTACCTTCGAACGTACTTCATCTGATGAATCGACCAAAGAGTGAATCTTACAATTAGCGAAGGCGAACAAATTTGTTGGATCGTGTTCTTTCAAGGTACATTTCTATAAATGTTAAGAGAATGACTACTTGGCGTTGAACCATATGTCATAAAAATACGTTCATATTGAATTATATTTCAAGAATAGACGGGCGTTTCAAAATTCACGCACGATAGATTTGAATTTTGCGCCGTTTATGCGGTATAGTTCTGCCAACGAAAAAAAAACAGTATGGGCAGTTGAGGGTTATTCAAAATGGAGCGCTACACGAAGGATCAACGCGTTATCATTGGTTTGCAATATTTTAAAATGATTGAAGGTTTGGCAGCTACAGTTCGCAATTTTCGTACAAAATATGGTCGAAATAGAGTACTCCTTATTTAACTGTCTATCAGTAACTGACATAGTCCATGCAATCATACTATTTCAGGAAATATTGAGCTAATACGTGTTTTTTTTTCACGAGTACCAAAACTATAGGGTTTAGGTTTCAACAGTTGTTTTCGGAGTAACTGTCTAAGTAGAATCCAATAAATAGGATATCATTGGAAAGAAAATTTTGTGCTCTTTGAAATGATCTATCCCTAGACCCCACTTTCCATTTGAAATTTTATGGGTGCGATTGTCCCCAGCTTGAGGCATGAAGGGCTAAAAAATATACTTAAAATGTGGCCCCCTCAAAACTAAAATCGACGTGTCCGAACATTTTTGCTTCAAATTTTACAAAAAGACGTAACAGTAACGCCCGGTGCATACTTTTCGTTGGATCACTCTATATACAGGGTGATTCATTAACAATGAGATAATCGGAAACTGAATATACTACACGTGAAATGGTAACTATTGGCGCAAATATGCCTTATCTAAAAGTTGATAGTTTCGGAAATACAGGGTGTTGAAAGTTAAAATTTTAAATCGTTTTCTTGCGATTATTCTGAAAATATGTAGGTTAGGAACTTTAATTTTTTTAAGCAACAAATGAGATGCGTGTTGCAATTTCATCGTTGCTCACAGAGGGAAAACGTTGTGTAAAGTGTATCAGTGTCAACGGTGGATTCTTCGAGCAATTACTTTAAATCATTATTACGTATTTCATTTGTTTTATTATTAATTGTTGTAATAACATGAAGAAACACTTAGTTTGTTTCGTTTTTAATTTCTCGTATTATCAAGATATAGTGTCGTTAAATCGATTTTTCTCGAAAACGGATAGATATACCGAAATGAAACTAGAGTACATAATTAATGGAAAAATGATTGCTCTGTCAGGAAGTTTCATGTTAGACATACAGGGTAAAAAGTTATTACCTAAGTTTTCGGTAAAATTGGTCGTATGTGGCGCCCTCTGTGAGCAACGATGAAATTGCAACACGCATCTTATTCGTCGCTTAAAAAAAATATAGGTTCACAAATTTTCAAGTGCCTAACCTACATATTTTTAGAATAATCGCAAAAAAACGAATTAAAATTTTAACTTTCAACACCCTGTATTTCCGAAACAATCAACTTTCGGATAAGGCATGTTTGCGCCAATGGTCACCATTTCACGTGTAGTATCTTCAGCTTTCGATTTTCCCATTGTTAATTAATCACCCTGTATAAATAGCATCGATGAGAAACTTTCAATTTCAGTGAACTTAAAAAAATATGCCTCATTAGCAATTAATTAGGTAGCCGCATCATTCTTATTTAATAATGTCGACAACTAAGATTTAGCTCAGCGTTTGAGAAATGTAACTGGTAACTGGTAAGTACATACTTATAAAAGATTCTAGATTCTATTTTTGTATTCTTTAAGGCTCTTTGAAATGGGAATCAAGAAAACATTGATTTATTTGTATGATAGGATTAGTTAGTCTCTGTTGAAGTAATTCAAAAATTTTCTTGTTATCATAAGTCAGGGATGCACATACCGCGGCCCGCGGGCCGCATGCCGCCCGCTGTCGATGTTTATGCGGCCCGCCAACGAATTTTAAAAGTATTCTACTCGCCGCGCTCCGGTCCAAGCATATTATTACGAGACTAGAAATCTGTCGCATCAACTAGATTACAGATTCGCGAAACACGTCGATCCCCGAACAAAGTGGATGGTTCTCGATGTTTGGTAACTCGTATAAATACGACGCATCGCCGGCTACCGGGGCAGTTAAGTTTTGACTACGGATAAGCGAACGTTATACTGTTTGAGAACTGTAATCTGTGACGAGTAAATATTTCGTCGTTCGAACTTGGCTTTTACCGACTGTAACATATAATATTAATTTTGATATGGATAAACCAGGCCCCAGTAAGAAACGTAGTCGTAAGGTTGAAGATGAAAATCGACAGTTTCATGATATTTGGACCGAAAAATACTTTTTTATTTCATCGCATAACAAAATTGTCTGTTTAATATGCAAGAGTAGTGTTTCTATTCCGAAGGAATATAATGTGAAAAGGCACTATGAAACCCAGCATCCAACTTTTACCAAATTAACTGGCGAAAATCGAACGCAAAGAATTTCCACTTTACAACGGGAACTAATAGGCCAGCAATCTATGTTTACAAAACCAATTCAAGATGCTGAAACAGCCACTGAAGTTAGCTTTGAAATATCTCGAATAATAGCGAAAACTTGTCGGCCTTTTAAAGATGGTGAGTTTGTTAAGCAATGTTTGGATATCGCCGCAAAAAAAATTTGTCCGGAAAATGTAAAGAAGTTTGAAAAAATTCAGTTAAATCGGATGACTGTTCAAAGAAGAATTACCGCATTAGCAGATAATATAGAAGAGCAATTAGCTACGAAATCGAGAAGTTTTGAGTATTTTTCTATAGCGCTCGACGAATCTACAGATATAAGTTCAACTGCTCAACTATTAATATTTTTACGAGGTGTAACGCAAAATTTTGAAGTGAGTGAAGAACTGATTGGTATGAGTTCTTTGACAAGTCAAACCAGGGGAAGTGACATGCTCAAAGCTCTTCTAGAAAAATGTTCTATAATGGATTTGGATTTAACGAAAATATCTGGAATTACAACTGACGGAGCACCTTCAATGGTTGGAAGTACATCTGGGATAGTAACTCTGTTAAAAACATATTTACAAACTAAAAACATAAATACCAAGGAATTAATGCAGTTTCATTGTATTATACATCAAGAGGCCCTCTGTTCAAAATTATTGGGATTTGAAAATGTTATGAAAGTTGTAGTACCTACCGTAAACTTTATAAAATCACGAGGTCTCAATCACCGACAATTCAAACAATTTCTCGAGGATATTGAAAGCGAATATGGTGATCTCCTGTTTTACACTGAAGTAAGGTGGCTAAGTCGTGGGTTGACACTACAGCGATTTCTTAACTTGATTGAAGAAATCCAACTATTTCTGGCGGAAAAGAAAAACGACGTCCCCGAACTCGACAACCCTGATTGGCTGTGTGACTTAGCGTTTCTTGTAGACATCACAAATCACTTGAATGTCTTAAATACGCGACTCCAAGGCAAAGATCAATTGATTTCGCAGCTATACTCTCATGTTTCGTCCTTTCAATGCAAATTGAGTCTTTTCAGGACACAAATCAATTCAGCCAATTACGGCCATTTTCCGAACTACAAAAAAATTATGGAGAAGTTCAATAAAACTGACGTCAATTTCGCTCATGTTGAAAAAATTGATATTTTGATACAAGCTTTTGAAAATCGTTTTGTAGACTTCAAAAAAGTTAAACCGCTATTGGACATTTTCAGCAATCCTTTCAACATTTCACCCGAAAATGCGCCGGAATTAATGCAGCTGGAATTAATAGACATGCAAAATGATGATAATTTAAGAAACAAATTTAATGAAGGTAATTTACTCAACTTCTACCGTTGCGTTGATAAAAACGCTTATAAAGAGTTGCGAATAAATGCATTGAAATGCGCAAGCTTATTTGGATCGACGTATATTTGTGAACAAACGTTTTCAGTGATGAAACTTAACAAAACGAAAAACCGAAACCGTCTGGCAAATGAAAATTTGGAAGCAATTATACGTGTGGCTACAAGTAATGTGGAGCCAAATATAAAAAAACTTGTTAGTTCAATGCAATGTCATGCATCAAAATAATAAAACATGAAATATTACATTGTAATGATTACATAATTATTACAACAAACATTTTTGAAGGTTATTTTATTTTTATCATTGTATTTCATACTATTTAAAAATAAAAAATTTTGTGTTAATAAATATTGTTTGTAGTGGCCCGTCCTTGGCTTATATTTTTCCCGAGTGGCCCCTGTTCCCTATAAGTCTGTGCATCCCTGTCATAAGTTGATATTGGCAATTAAATATATTCCTGTTTCTGCAAATTATATCTCAAATTGACATATTTTCAAAATTAGTCAAAATCAGTTATTGTTGTTTGTTAAAAAAAGTTTTTAGGACGGAAATTGAAAAAATAAACTATTGATACTTGTTTCTAAAGGTCATAGAAAGCCTCTGTATAAATATGACCCCACTCAAAGTTATACCCTGTATGATGACGAAGCATTTTCAGTGAGCTTCTGGATCAGCCAACTCTTTTGGGAAAAACATACCAAAAACAGTATATGTAACGGTCAGTTGCATTTAAAAAATCAACAACTAATTTAATTTACTTAAACACCAAAATATTACAATTTTACCAAACTTACATCTGTCCGCTTTATGTATTAAAAGAGACATGTATAGATAGAGTGTAAAGTCACAATCAATACCTCCATTTTGCTGTGTAATTAAACACAAAGCTTGAAAAAAACAAAGCTTTTTGAAACATAAACAGTAACATTAAATTGTGATCCGGTTTATTATTCAGAGTGTTAATTAAGTATGTTGACAAACTTTATGGGGCGATTCTTTGAGCGATTTTCAACAAAAAAGTTTATGTAGAGATGGATCTGCAAATTCGATAGCTTTCGAGGTACAGGATGTTTAATTTTAAACAAAATTTCTCTGAAATGTTTCTGAAGACGTTCAACGCATAATGATGAAACTTAGGATAGTGATGTATAGGATTAAAATTAAAAATTCACTAATTTCAGATATGACACCAGTGGCGGAGATACCTGGACTCACTTTCATTAAAAATCTCAAAAATTCAGCACAACTAAAGATTTTGAAATTTCGGTACTAATTGAAACTTGTTATGGTGTTTCTAAGAAAAAAGATATATATTTTCGTAAGTCCAAAGTGTCAGAAAACGAACACTTTGGACGTACTACTTATTGTAACTTTTATTAACTGTACCTAGCACTTTATTAGACCTAACAGAAGTCTAGAACTAACCTTTTCACAAAAATGTTCCATTTTATTTATTTATTTATTTAATTTTCTAAATATACGAATTACTGAAGTTCTCAATGAGAGCGACATCCCAATTAAGTGAATTTTTATCTTTAATTAGAGGTCATTAGCCAAGTTTTCATCATTGTGCATCAAATATTTTCAGAGATATTCCAGAACAATTGATCTATTTTTATTTCAACACTCTGACTCTGTATCTCTAAAACTATCGATTTCTGAATCCATGTCCACAAAACTTGTTGATCTAAAATTACTCAAAGAATCACGCTTTAATTAACACCAAGTATATTGCAAACTAGTATTTTAATAGAATTACATATACAGGGTGTCCGGTAAGTACCTCCTAATCTCTCGGGAGTGTATAGGGGAGGTCAAAATAAAACTAGTCCTTCCTATAATTTTTTTTCCTAATGTGCCCCCTAACGGAGTTATGGGGGGTCAAAGGGGTACCTAGAAATTAACGTTTAGGGTTATAACTTTGAAACCACCCTGTATATTTTAATAAAATTTTCGTACGTTGTATTACACATGGAGCTCTACGATTTGATGCTAAAATCAACTTTTTGCTATTATCAGGTGTCCAGAAACGGACTGGCCCTATCACAATTTTTCTCAAAATTTTGACAGAAGTAATTTTATCAAACTGAAAATATTATTATTAGATACTCTGAAGGTTTTTCTTTAAAAATGGTACTCTTTATTTATTTCGAAAAAATGAACGGTTTGCGAGATAAATCGGTTTTGAAAAAAATTGGTAACAAATACAACAACAATTAAAATTTATTTTTTTACAATAAAATCATTCCCGCTAGTGCCAGCCTACAGATTCACCATAAACATTTACTGGTGGTGAATTAAGGGAATGAATAATGCCGTTTCTTGTAAAATCAACATCTATGACCAAAATACATCTACAAATTATTATTGCTCTTGTCTCCATGGAGTTCTTTTCTATTGTTTTCGTTGTTAGACCCTGTTGATTTTAAAGTACTTGTCAAAGGCGCGTGACAGAATAAAAATTCAATTTTATTGTGGTATTCGTTTTAAGCCGTTAGAAATAACATTTAAAAATGGAAGAATATTCCTGTGCAGAATATGCTGATATGCACCTAATTTATGGGGAAGCATTATGCAACTCCGTGGAGGCAAGAAGACTTTATGAGGAAAGGTTTCCGGGTCGACATTTGCCGAGTCCAAAAACTTTTGAAAGAGTTGATCGTAGTTTAAGAGAAACAGGTAAAAAAAAATAGTGAAAAACGTTAGTGAAACTAATTTCTTCCGAATCCTTTATTTAGGAAGCTTTTTGCCACGCCGTGGTGGAGCAGGAGCCCCGAGGAGAGTACGAGACCCTCATGTAGAGGAACAAATATTGGAAGACGTTGCTAATAATCCTTCAAATAGCATAAGGAAGCTTGCGGCGCAAAACAATGTTACAAAATGGGCTGTACATGAAACTCTGAAAGAACAATTGCTTTACCCGTACCACATCCAAAAAGTACATGCTATGTCTCCAGATGATTATCCAAAAAGACTTCAATACGCCAATTGGTTTTTACAGCATCATATTCGGAATCATAATTTTGGTACATCTATTTTGTTCACCGATGAAGCAGGTTTTACAAGAGACGGCATAATTAATTCGCATAATCTACATGTCTGGGATGAAGAAAACCCTCACGCTTTAGTTCAAACTCGCTACCAACAAAGGTTTATGGTGAATGTGTGGGCTGGCATTATCGGGAATCATTTGATTGGTCCATTTATTCTGGAGCAAAGACTTAATGGTGCTCTTTATTTGCAATTTTTAGAGGAAAATCTAAATATTTTGTTAGAAGAAGTGCCCCTTCAAATAAGAACTGAAATGTGGTACATGCATGACGGTGCACCACCCCACTTTGATCGTTTAGTACGTCAACATCTGACGAATGTTTTTGGTGATCGATGGATAGGTCGAGGCGGACCTGTATTATGGCCACCTAGGTCGCCCGACCTAAACCCATTAGACTTTTTTCTGTGGGGTCATTTAAAAAATAACGTTTATTCAACACCCGTAAATAGTAGAGAGGAACTTCTGCTGAGGCTAACACAGAACTGTGACCATCTCCGCAATAATCACGGAATATTATTTCAAGTGCACCGGGAAAACATTCGTAGGATTAGAAAGTGCATTGAAGTACGGGGTGCTCATTTTGAACATCTACCGAAGTAACATTTAGGTACCTTTGTTCATTGTTGAATGTTCTTTGTTGCATGTCTTGTAAGTAAGTTATTTTTCAAATGTTATTTTTAATTGGTCACTACTTGCTCATAAAGTATAGCCAACCCGTTCAAAGATTTCTGGACTTGATAAAGTTAAAGAAATTAAATGCATGAAATAATATGTAAAAAAAATAAATTTTAATTGTTGTTTTTGTTACCAATTTTTTTCAAAACCGATTTATCTCGCAAACCGTTCATTTTTTCGAAATAAATAAAGAGTACCATTTTTAAAGAAAAACCTTCAGAGTATCTAATAATAATATTTTCAGTTTGATAAAATTACTTCTGTCAAAATTTTGAGAAAAATTGTGATAGGGCCAGTCCGTTTCTGGACACCTGATAATAGCAAAAAGTTGATTTTAGCATCAAATCGTAGAGCTCCATGTGTAATACAACGTACGAAAATTTTATTAAAATATACAGGGTGGTTTCAAAGTTATAACCCTAAACGTTAATTTCTAGGTACCCCTTTGACCCCCCATAACTCCGTTAGGGGCACATTAGGAAAAAAAATTATAGAAAGGACTAGTTTTATTTTGACCTCCCCTATACACTCCCGAGAGATTAGGAGGTACTTACCGGACACCCTGTACTTGATGTCCTAATCAAATCTAATTTTTTAATTAGACCACCATATTTTCAATAAATCGTCATAAAAAATGAAATTAAAATATGTACTGAGATTTTGTATGTCTTTTATATCTCTAAATATCATATTTTACACAATGTACATTTTCCCATTTAATAGTGAATTGCACTACATAATAAATATTAAATGCCGCTATCATCTGATCCTAAAACCTTGCTCATCATGTAAGGATATATTTAAAATGCATGGAAATAGAAATAAAAAGTTTTTTAAAATGGAATACATACATAGATAATCGTGTACGTGGGCAAATATATAGGTACGGAACATAGGAGGTAAAATAATTGCTAGTTGTTTCACTGCACGTATTTGCTTTAAACAGGAGCTACAAATCGATAATATATAATAATGTCCTACTACACGGATACATCCAGTGCTGCGTCGCACACGTGACATTTAATTTCCTATTAAATCCAAAATCAATGATTTTGACCCGGTTTTAAACACAACTCCCACGGTTCCCAAAATAAAGATACCCATTGGTAGTAGATTATTTTATCACTGAAATATAAGCTCGAATTTTAGTTTACAAGTAATTCATTTTATTTTACAAATAAGGTAACAGAATTTTAATTAAAATTCGGTTTCAAAATTACACAAAAAATGATTTTAAATGAATAAACGCTATTTAAGAAATAGTAGAAAAAGTAAATGTACTTTAAAAAACATATATGTAGAAAAATAAATAAGAAACATAATCTTTGATTAAATACATTTATAATTTTATTCTTATCTTGATAAAATGAACAAAAAAATAAACCAGTATATTAAAAATATTCATGGTAAAGCTTTTGAAGCAGTGTTTATTTATTGACTGAAAAACCCTTTTTTAATAATAAATTTCTTTTAAAATAAATAAATGTTTTATGCTTGATGGTTTGATAATTTGTTTGCGAAATCGACAGCAGTAACAAAAAATGTTTTGAGAAAAAGTATTTCTTCATTCGATTTTTATCTAATATGAAATCTTTTTTCAAAACACTAATCCAAAATTTTTAAAATGCTGCTGAAGGTCTACTCTAGCAATTTTAGTCTCTGAGGCCAACATAGTAAAAGTCATCTGTGAAGCTAACATGCATGAGCTCATCTCTTGAGAGATGATATCGAACTGGAATAAACAGATCTCTAGCTGACAGCTAGTGCTAATGCACCTACTTGCTAAAGTTGTTTCCAAGTGGAAAAAAAATTATACTTTTCTATTTATAGAACATATTCAACATCCACTCCTAATTCTTTCTTATAATAACGTTTATGAGAATCTAAGTTAGTCCATTCTATCGCTGTCCATACTTTTACTTGATGCTTTGTCATTAATTTGACATTAGTCTATAACTGCAACAGACATTAGAACAGGAATTTGAGTATCCCTGGTGGCAAAAAAGCCTCATCTGCAATTTCTCTAACAGTCAATCAACGATTTGCAAGCACCAGTTTTTTGAATTTCTGAAAGTAGGAGTCTTCATTTAAAATAGTAGGCCATCTCCTACTTACTGACGACCACTTTTAAATCGTAAAAACTATTCGTAACATTGCGTACGACCTAGAGCATCATCTTCGTAAGCTTGTATCAGATGTTGAAACGATTCCGTGAAAGTTTTTCCCAGTTTCAAGGCAATATTTTACGTTGCAACGCTGTTCCAGAGAATCGCCACTAAAACTGAAACACGTTGCATTCAAATAACAATATCACGAAAACTCAATGAGATATCAACAATCCAACAACATGTGGTTACAAAGGAGGTTATGTGAAACGCAATGCTGCTAACCACATATCAGTAAATATCTCCTTTAGTGCGTAATTCAAAAAGTTCGGTTATTTTCTGAACAGTTTATTCCAGAAATTTTCCGTTGGCATAGAACACAGCAGTTCAACATCATTTTCATCCAACGCTTAGAATATACAGGGCTGGAAAATTCACATGGTCCATCTGCCTTTATATGAGACCGACAAAGTAAAGTAAAGAATCCGTGCGATAGACAAGGATGGCTATAGTGAAGACGATTCATAATCTGAATAGTCACCGCCCTTTTCGGGTTAGAACTATTCAAATTATGAAACGTCTTCAATGTAACCATCCTTGTCTATCGCACGGATTTCTATGACTTACTTTATCGCTCTCACGTAACGGCCGATGAACCATGGGGACTTTCCGAACCTGTATAACAGAACCTCGCAAGATAAACACAAAATCTTATACGACATAGGTCCTAGGTTCCTTTTCAAAGATATTTAGAATTAAAAACTTTCTGTTTGATATGGCAACAGTATATACATATGGTTATTATATTTCGTATAGAAATCTTTGGTTACTTTGATCTATACATGTATACTATTACATATTAATACGGCACATATACTACAGTGGTTGTCTATTCGTTGCAACTATTCAATTTAATCCAGTCCAAATTATCGCCTTCTTCTTCCGATCACCATCATCAAAAGATTCTACAAGTCGTAAAGTCATCAATTCAAATCAAGTTCACATTAATTACAAGGCATTAAAATATGTAAAATACTGAACATGTTGATGGAAGGTAACACTAAGGTGATGTTTCCCATAATATGAATTGACTTTTAATGAAAAATCATGTGCTAAATTTTCAAGGAAATGCATTATTGATGTTCAAAAAACGGGATCGACTTTTACAAAAATAAGGAATGTGGAAAAAATATTTATTTAATTTTACTATAAACGCAAAAAGTTGTTTTTTTAAACATAATTTACAACATTACGTGTTGAAATAAAAGAACAGATTACTAGAAAATATTCCATGAACAGCAGAAAAGGCTAACTGCGGGTAGCTTCTTTACCCAATAGAAATAGTAAAACCATGTAATACATGCTTGAGTAAAACCCGAGCCCAGTTGCTTCATGTATACAACTGTGACAATTGGTAATTTTCCCACGTGTGGTGCACAACTTCCCGTGTTCGATGTTGTGAAAGCAAATTCAAAATTAGTGTTTACTTTTCAATATTTGTATGTTATAAACTCACGAATTTCATTTTGTTTGATGTATACACAGATTCAGAAAAGATATTAAGTGGTAGGTATTTCATATTGTTGAAAGTTTGCAATATCTGCTGACAAAACAAAATGTCTAGCTGCTGGAATGAAAACAGGAGATAATAATATTTTTAATACATACCAAGTGTTACTAATTTGAGCATTTCTTCTCATCTTAGTTGGAATAAAAGCGTCTGTATATTTAAAGTATAAACATAACCTAAATTATTGTAAAGGACAAGTAAATTATATTGTTTTATATATGTATATACAGGGTGGCATAAAAGTATGGGAACCCCAAAAAATCTCGTGGTCACTGACCACTGACCAAATAGTCATTATGGGGTCAAGACGATTTTTTTAAAATAGAACCCCCCGGATTCGAGTTCAGCGACCTCGAAAACCTCCGTATACAAAATTTGGTGACAATCGGTTAACTTTAAAAAAATTCGTCCGCCATCTTGATTTCACCACCATTTTGAAATTTTTGAAATGGTCAAGGTCATATCTGAACGTAAAATTTTCAGCTCTTTCCATTTCCGAGGTCAAAAAGGGGGGCTCCCATATAAAAAATCGTTTTGGCCCCATAATGACTACGTGGTCAGTGGTCATAGCATGGTCACCATTGAATATCCAGGGAAAAAGGCTAACTTTTCCTATATTTGGTTTTTCCGGAAAATGCATATCTCCAGATTTTTTGGGGTTCCCATACTTTTATGCCGCCCTGTATATAAAAAAATGGAAATGTAACTTAGACAAATAATCAGGGATTAACGAAAATGAATTTGAAACCTTCATTTTTATCTTCATAAGAGTCAAACAGAGGTGTGTTCTATATCCTTTGCTATTCTCTAGGTAGACTCTAATGTTGGGATATTGGAGAATGGAAGAAACATGACTGTGTGAATAATGTTAATGGATAACGTAGTAACTGGTTCCGAAAAAAAATTACAACTGAATATAGAAGTATTAGAGAAAAAAAATATAAAAAATAATTTAAAGAAAACAAAAAGCATGATTACATCAAGAGAACAAAACAGCGTGAGATTAAACGACAAAGAGGTACAAGTAGAAGATTTATTATTACTAGAGTTCGCGACTTGGTCGGATGATCATAGCCGTCGCGTCGGCGTTTCGCTACAGTGCACCATTCGAAACCGGTAATAACGACAGTTATTGGTTTCGCCTTTGCTTCGTGTATACGTGTTTTAGTATTGTAATAATGTCGAACACGCCAAGGGGTAAAAAACGACACCTCGCTGATAAAATACGCTTTATTTATTTTTATTTATACCTACCTCTTTATTTCTTTGTTTAGGACGAACACGCCTATGACTGGTCGACGAAAACCCCGAACTCTAATTATAAGTCCTTGGGTAAGATAAAATAGAGAGAAAGGTAGATAGGAAATGGAAAAGGCTGGAAAGATTAAAAAACACATTTCTAAACAAAAGGGAAACATCAATGAATATAAAAACGCACATAGTATAGTCGTATAGTTTGAGAAGTTCTACTTTTTTCACATTTCATTAGGATTGTAAAATCTCTTATAGCAGCTATTTTTACGGGTTGATCTTCATCAAGGTTGATATTAGAACAAAAAATATACAAGAATACATTATTTAACATTTTCTCTATGCCAGGTATGTGTCTTTATATTAATAAAGATTTTCTGATCCGCGAGGTTAGATATCTTTTGCATACCTAGATTTTTGGTATCACAGAACACTATCTGATAAGATTTTTTATTAGAAAAAATTTATTAGAATTTATTTGAGTTGTCTCAATAAAAATATGCAAACAAAGTCTTTAACACTAATTGTTTTATAGTTACATGAAAAAATATTGACCCAAGCTGACCTATTTCGATCCGAGGAATATATGGTCTTACGTAGACAGTACCTATGTATAAATAAAAATTGGTAGGTAGTAAATCCGACTACACAAATTGTTTGACGCTATTTGTCAATCTCAAGGTACTTCAGAATTTAATCAAATCGTGCATGAACCCAGGAAACGCTTTTGCGTGGAAACACCAAAATATGATTTTTAACAGAAAAAGGAAGTTTTAAAGATGCGATGATATTACATTCACCTTTCATATTCAAAAATAGGTACATTTCTCGCATATTGATAAAAAATACCTTTACACGAGAAATTTACGTAGGTAGTAGGGGAGTAAAATCGGTGCCGAAATATTAATTTGAGTGACCCTGAAGTATAATGAAACTTATACCATCTTGTAGAGTATGTTTTTAGCTATAAGAAATGGGAGATTACAACTTTTTTAGTAGGACCGAACTTTTAAAATGGCCCATAAGAATGACCGACGAGTCATTCGCAAATTCGTACGTTTCCAAACATACAGCGCATTATTTACGGAACGAAATAAGTTATCGATTCGATTTTTTATACAATTGTAGTAAAAACTTGAGCGGTTCTTCTAGTGTATTTGGAATTTTCAAATAGTCAAGATGCACTTTTATTTTTAAAAAGGGCAAGAACAAATTTAGTGGAAATTCTAATAGCCATCATTGTTGATACAGTGTTCAGCATTTCTAAATCTTTAAAGACGTCTGTGTTTTTGATGAAGATATAAATACAGTCTTCTTTCCTATTAAATCCTATTAAATCATTAAATGAATTAAGATACCAACTTACTATGACCACCAATAAAGCAGCCTCAGAACAACCACCTACTGATGGTGTATTTCAGGAACATGTATTAAGGTATCAGGTAAAACTTAGAAAAAGCCATTTATATAGGTTTAAATTTTTAGATGCATCTACCAACTTAAAATACGGATGTCCAGCCATATTGCCAGTATACCATATATAAACTCAATAAAATATTAACTATATTTTGTACTGACAATTCCTGTCAAAATAATAAATGTATATGTTTAAAAGAAGGCGTAACATGTTGTCTAGATTGCACTTGTTACAATTGTAATGTTCATATGAAAATACAGACGAAGATAACTAAAGATTTTTTTTTGTAAATGAAAATAATTACCTTTAATGTAATAATAAGTGGTCGTCAATAGTCTGAAAGAATTATTTTTTTCCTTACTGGTTTCAAAAACCTAAGTATTCTTCAGCAGACACATATATTATAAAATTGTTATAAATTAAAAGTTAGAACGAAAATTATAAAATTCATTTACAAATATTTTGAATAAGATTTTTTAGATTTTTTAAAATTTTAATAATTATTACCTATCTGAATGTGTACTAATCTTTTTATTCCCTACTACTTCTTGTTTCATACATAATATCTTGCAACCAATAACCAACAACAGTTAATTGATTTGGTAATAATTATTTAGTTATTTACCATTTAAGCACTTCGGGCAGAAATTGTATCGATTTACTTGTCAATAATGTATAATGAATTTATATTCTTCCATAAGAGCAGTGTACTCAAATGAAATAGTGCTACGCTGGTTTGTTCCACCAAATCAAGCGCTCTTTATAAGTTCAATAACTCTACAACCGTTAAAGATAGCGATTTATTTTTTTTTTCAAAAACCTTTGCAAACATTAGTCTATATTTTGTGCAAAACCGTACTTATCTTATCAACTTCCACGTCACCTGTTACATGAGTGTTGTATAATAATGAAAAAGTAATATTAACGGTTGGTGGAAGGAAGCACAAAAAAAAGCGCTTAGGTATTGCATTCTGGAAGGAAGCCTAAATAGTTGAAGATAGGCAGTTGAAGTAAGAACAGTGTGCAGATAGGTAGCAAGACGATCGACGGACAGTGTGGCAAAGTAGTAGAAAATTAAGTGTTTAACCGGTATTAGTTAGCAGGTAATATTCTTTAAGTACTTTGTTATTAATTGTTCTAT